>NC_044503.1:6858707-6940856 GCF_902362185.1 Chanos chanos | reverse complement strand
AACTAACTGTTATTCAGCATGCTTCAAATGGGATTGTGTGAAAAATTCAACCTCTAAATGACACTTTAAAATTGTGAAATGTGGTTATAAAAAATTATATTACATCCTTCATGTTATATTTGCATATTGTACCCACGAATGTGCTTTTCTAAATCACCATATCTTGTTCATATTATATGATTGCTTGTTTTTCTATTGTTTACACAAGGACATTTTTTCTCAAATTTTTAGTGAAGACTATCCCTATGTGTTTTGAACATTCAGTTGTGTTCATAACCATTTTTTAAAAAAATATTCAGTGCGATGGATTTTGTGGCGAAATAGAAAAATGTGTTTGCATTCTTGAGTGGTTGCATCTTGCGCGAGTGGTTTATTGGAGGGACGGCAGGGCTGGTTTTACAGCCTGTGAGGTGAAGGAGAACTGGGCCTCCGTGAATAAGATAGGACGTGTAATCCGTGTGAGGCAGAGAGGGAATGAATCCATCCAAATCGCTAAGATCTAATCTAATATAGAAAATCATCACTCTCTCTCTTTTCCCCGTCTCTTCCTTTACAAATAGCATTCCGCAGGGCTGCTTGTTTTCTTTCTCTTTCCAAGTTGTACGTGGCAATTTTTTCGAGGGGAATCTCTCACATGGATCGTTAGGGTATATAGCCATGGCTGCAACTACAAATAGTTTTTAAATATGTATTTCAATGATATTAGAGTTAGTTTTGTCAACAGGTACTGTACTACCAAAATACACTTTTGTACGTCCTTTTGTATGCCTTTAGCATACTCTCTTTAGATTTTCGTTTGTGTTAGCTGAATATTCAGTTGAAATTGATGGGTGCTTGGATAGCACCAGTATGAAGGACTGGTCGTCTTCCTGTTCAGCTCAGCCCTCTTCCTTTTCACCCTAGACAGGTACTTACACCGACACTGCAGATTATAACCAAGACTGGCTCATCTTTCTAGTCACCATGGCAACCCAGACTTAACTATACCTTTTGATGCGGATTATTTTTTTAAGACATGGCATATTTTCTGGTTTTCTTTCTTTCTCTCTTTCTGTCTTTCTTTCTTTCTTGCATCTTTCTTTCTTTCTTTCTTTCTTTCTTGCTTGCTTTCTCTCTTGTTCTTTGCTTCAGTGTTTGCCACCTTATGCTCTGTTTTTATCTTTGTTGTGCCAGGTGGTAGATTAATTAATTTGATCTCCTGGAATGATATTCTCTCTATCACGTTTATGGGCTTTCCTCCTGCATGCGAATTACTCCTCTCTCACACCTACCGAGAGCAGAGGAAGCAAATAAAAAAAAAAAAAAAAAAAAAAGATTGACTTGATTTGTAATGGACCATTTTACTCTGAGTTTTGACTGTATGGTTATATTTACTCGTATTTTTTTTTTTTTTCTTCAAAATTCAGATTTGTGACTAGCCTCTAGTTTTGCAGTGTTCTGTAGCATGGCCTATGTGGGTTTAATTCACACATATTCATTTGATGTGCGTCAAATACAGAATAATATTGTAACATCTGAATTAGTACATAGCAGCCGTGTTGACTATTACTTTGTCAGGTATTGCTGAAATATGTGCCAGATACCCCTCTCTCTCTCTCTCTCTCTCTCTCTCTCTTTCTCCCTCTCTCTCTCTCTGTGAAGAGGAAGAGAGGGAGGGAGCGATATTACTCTGCAGCACCGTGAGTATCTTGTTTTCCTCCTCTTTCTTTTTCTTTTTTTTTTTGGAAAGTCTCTTCTCTTCTATGATCTTGCTTGACCTTCCTGGCGGTGTCTGTGTGTGTGTATGTGTGTGTGTGTGTGTGTGCTGTTACCGCTGCCATAAGCAATACCATGAGCTGCTCTTACAGGAGTAATATGATGAAGGTAACACGAGCTCAGACTTCCTTTTTATAGATAAATCAATATTAGCTTATAAGACTGAATTTGTTCTAGCGCAAATATGACCTCTCTCCAAGTCAGCTCAGAGGCATTTTCCCCTCCAGAATGTTCTCATTTAATTACTTAATGGAATCAAATAATAGTAATAAATGTTTAATATGAATGACACAGTACACACACTGGGGAATGTGATTTTTTTTTTTATATTTAAATATTAAAGTCGTTTGAGCAGTTTAGACAACCACAGGAAAAATATATCCGCGACGCTGGCACCATCAGCAGCAAATTTTAAAGTAACTAATTTGCCAAAATCAAAAGTCTGTCTCTGTGTGCGTAATCAAAAATATGCGTCTAAGTGGCATCTTAAATTCTGGGTAAAAATGTTAATTACAAGATTCTGAATGAATTCCACAAACTAAATTCCACAATAATGATTTATAACATTTAGCATCGATCTGTCAGCCAAATCATGTCATCTCGTGATAGAGTATCACTTGAGGATGATGAAATTATGATTGATCGAGCACATATATCATTTAATTACAGAAACTGTGAATTGCATGATCAACAAAGGCATTGCTGACTAGCTGAGTTTTGCTGTTCTGTTGTTTGTGTGATAGTTATTACTTTGTTTACTGATTTGTATGTGTGTGTGTGTGTGTGTATGTGTGCGCGCACGTGTGCACACGCGCGCATATGCGTGTGCATGTGTGTGCAAGTCCGTAAGCGTGTGTATGTGTGCATATGTGTGTGTTTGAGCGTGTGTGTGTGTGTTTATGTACATGCGTGCGTGCGCGCGCGTGCGTGTGCTTGCGTGTATGTGTGCGTCCGTGTGTGTGTAAAGCGAATATCTTGTGGGAGGGGGCTGCTTTTCGTCGTGTGTTGATAAGGACATGGTCCTGCTGCTAATCTACATCTATTCACTGTTATTCCCATCTAATCTCAGCCGCTCTCCCCGGAGCCAGCAGACAGGCAGAACACTCTGCACCCCAGCCATTCAATCCCCAGCAACAGGCTCCATTCAGCCTGTCTCTCAGCAGTGTTCTCGCAGGACATACATTATGATTAGAATTTTAGCTCTAAGATGGAACCTAATAAATAGAAACATAACCAAGATGGATGCCAGCTTTATGATGGATGAAAGATGGACACAGGCTTCCATTATTCAGGGATAAACGCACAGGGAAATATTTGGGGTGTTTCTCTCTCGCTCTCTCTCGCTCGCTCTCTCTCTCTCTCTCTCTCTCTCACTCACTCTCTCTCTCTCTCTCTCTCTCTCTCTCTCTCCCTCTCTCTCTCTCTCTCTCTTTCTCTCTCTCTTCTCCAGACTCACAGTACTGTGCGCGTTTGCTGCATATTTTTGTGCAGTGTGAAGTCTTGAATTTTTGTGTGTGGTTGCGCTTATTGATTTGTTTTCCTCTGAATCGATGGTGGGTGTGGTATTTTCCACGCTTATCAGAATGTAATCAGTCAACTGCAGGAAAACCATCACTTTTTGTTACGCGTGACTTTCCAAAGGTTACTTTCCGCATTAGAAGCCATCATGCATCCAATAAATAGCAGGGCATTATGTGAGACGTGATGCATCGCAATGGAAGAATAGCATAAAAGCCATTAGATTCCCTCAGCGCATTTTTCAAGTGATGAGTTTGAGCTTATTATCCTCTTTCTTGCGTCTTTTTTTTTTTTTTTTTTTTTTGGCCACTGTTGACCGTAGGGGATGAAACAGATTTTGTGCTTTATGGTACTTTTTTTTATTTAGTTTTTATTTATTTATTTATTTATTTATTTATTTTTACATCGCGCCCAGACAAAGAGACCCCGAGAGCCGATGTTAGCACGACTCGGTAATAAAGCGCGTGTCGTCTTTAACTGTGGGCCCTGGCTGGCAGGCGCGCAGGGCATACGTGCAGCCTGCATGCAGATGAGCATCCAGTCTAGGACATTGCTTTTTTACAGCCTCTCAATCAAAAAAAAAAAAAAAAAAAGAAAAAAAGATAAACCCTCACTGCCAACACTTCTGCAGCAACAGATGGGGGGAAGTGCCTACCTCACGCGTGACAACTCTTCCTTAGCCACGGGAAGGCAAACGGAGAGAGAGAGAGAGAGAGAGAGAGGAGAGGGAGGGGTTAAAGAGAGATGGAGGAGTGGAGATAAAAAAGAGAGAGACAGAGAGAGAGAGACAGAGAGAGAAGCAATGGGTTCATGCTCGCCGCTTATTAATTAATGAGGCAGTTACCTCACGGGCTGGGGGGGGGGATGGGGGGGGGGGCATCAAATGGATTGATATTCTTCAGAGACGTTAAGCCACTTGCATTGAGCTTTCGCCACAGCCACTGCTGATCCTGCAAGGCTTGCGGGTCAAAATCCTCGGGGGACCGCTCTGAATTAAAAATGTTGACCTGTGACATCACTTCCTGCTAACGCAGCACTGCTGTCAGGGTTCTGATGTCCTTGGAACCCTCTTGTTGTGGGTACCGTTGACCCCAACCACCCCATGGCTTTTTGTGCTTTTTTTTTTGGATCCCCACTCAAGTTTATTCTGCAGGGTTTTTATTTTGTGGGGCGGGGTGGGGGGGTAGGGGAGGGGGGGGTGGGGGGGTTCTAGAGTAGTGGCCATTGTGAAGGAATTTGACAGAGAACATAGAGGGAAAATTGGTTTGAGTAGCCATGCTGACCGGTCATTAGCCTCTCCCTCACTCCTCCACTCTCCATCAGTACACCCCTCCATGCATCAGTCTCCAGAGTGTCACAAGCAATAAAGTCACACCACTTCAATTCTCTCTTTTCAACTGGTGTTGATAGGCGATGAGTAGAAGGACACAAGGCCAGATGTGTCAGTCACTGCCTCAGTATGGAAGGTAGGGGTCAAAAGCTAGCAGTTAATAACACAGGAGAAACCTCTCTCTCTCTCTCTCTCTCTCATGCCTTTTTTTTTTCTCTGTTATTTGCATATACGTGTGGATTGTAAGAGGATGTGAAAGCCCCTGCTAACTGCAGGTCTGTGATCTGTCCAGTTAATGGTATTTATAGCCTGGTTCAGGGTGTGTACTTAGATCCCTGCGTTTCCCCTCTCAGTGTTGATTCATTATTTATCTCAGAGTGACTCATTTTTCGCCTTAAGGGGCTTTGGCAGGATGACAATCCTGACCAAGGGGTGGGTTGTAATTAATGCAGATGGAGAAAAAAAAGAAAAAAACCCTCATATTTACCTTCATTCTCACCATTGCTCTCTATAATGAGAACGTCGCCTGAAACAAAGCCAGCGGCCGAATCAAAAAAGCACTTGACTCGACGAGGCCGACATCAGATTGGCTCTCTTCAACGTCCATCTGCCCCTCTTATCATATCATTGGCTGCTTTCCCTGAGGTCGGCAGGACTTTGAAGTTTGAGCCGAAGGCTGAAGTTTAAACGGTGAAAGATCGAAAGGCTAGGGAAGATCTGCTATAACTTCAGGTTAAGGAGCAAAAATGCTGTCGTCGTTTCACCTTCAGGTGAAGAGAGAATTTCTGTTTGAAAGGAGACCGCTCATCAACCCTGTCAGCCCCTGTCAGCCCCCCCCCAAAAAAACCCCAACATCCTTCTCGCTATGGGCAGCAAGCCCCTGTAGAGCAGTCCTCTGACAGGCAGTAGATTCAGCACGAGGACAGGTTAAAAATAACTGCAAACAGCATTTAGCCAGAGCAGTCTATCTGTGTGTGTGTGTGTGTGTGTGTGTGTGTGAGAGAGTCTGTTGTGTGTCTGCGTGTGTCTGTGTGTTTGGGGGTGTGCATGTGTGTGTGTGTGTGTGTGTGTGTGTGTGAAAGAGAGTCTGTTGTGTGTCTGTGTGTTTGGGGGTGTATGTGTGTGTGTGTGTGTGTGTGTGTGTGTGTGTGAGAGAGAGAGAGTCTGCTGTGTGTCTGTGTGTTTGGGTGTGTGTGTGTGTGTGTGTGTGTGTGAGAATCTGTTGTGTGTCTCTGTGTTTTGGTGTGTGTGTGTGTGTGTGTGTGTGTGAAAGAGAGTCTGTTGTGTGTCTGTGTGTTTGGGGGTGTATGTGTGTGTGTGTGTGTGTGTGTGTGTGTGTGAGAGAGAGAGAGTCTGCTGTGTGTCTGTGTGTTTGGGTGTGTGTGTGTGTGTGTGTGTGTGTGTGTGTGAAAGAGAGTCTGTTGTGTGTGTGTGTTTGGGGGTGTATGTGTGTGTGTGTGTGTGTGTGTGTGTGTGTGAGAGAGAGAGAGAGTCTGCTGTGTGTCTGTGTGTTTGGGTGTGTGTGTGTGTGTGTGTGTGTGTGTGTGTGAGAATCTGTTGTGTGTCTCTGTGTTTTGGTGTGTGTGTGTGTGTGTGTGTGTGTGTGTGTGTGTGTGAGAGAGTCTTGTGTGTCTTTGTATTTGGGTGTGTGTGTGTGTGTGTGTGAGAATCTGTTGTGTGTCTGTGTGTTTGGGTGTGTGTGTGTGTGTTTGTGTGTGTGAGAGAGTCTTGTGTGTCTGTGTGTTTGGGTGTGTGTGTGTGTGAGAGTCTGTTGTGTGTCTGTGTGTTTGTGTGTGTGAGAGAGTCTGTTGTGTGTCTTTGTATTTGGGTGTGTGTGTGTGTATACACTAAGCCCTTGTGATGGTGGTGTACTTACAGCTTTCTCTCCAATCTAAATTTGTTCATTGTGCTGCTGGCGTGTTAGATAATCACACTCTGTCTGTGCTTTCGCGTGTAAAAATAGACAGACAAATAAACAGATATAAATAAATAAGGCCAGGTCCAGCACAGGCAATAGGATTTCCGGATCTCAGAGAAAGTTGGATTCTCCGAAGATTTCATTAGAATTTAATGATGCACAGAATATAAATGAAAAGCATGAACGTGTCTGATTAACCTCAGTGTAAACTGTGTAATGGACTTCCAGAGAAGCCAGAGGACTGAACCACAGGTACCTTCACCCCCCCACCCCCACCCCCATATAGGAGGAGGGGCAGGAGCAGAAGGACAGGAGGGCCATATATCCTTAGTTCTGATAATGGCCAAGGTCAGCCATAATTCCCCTCTTCATTTTATTGCTCTGCATTCTAAATGACATTCTCCTGTCATTTATATGTATACCTGTTTTATTATTTCACGAGCCGTATTTTACTTTATATCTCCTCTCGCTTCCAGATCCGCTGGCGTGATAGATAATCGCATTCCACGGGCTTTATTTATCTTAAGGGCGTTTTCGGATTCCAGGATTCATTCCCGTTTTTTTTTTTTTTTTTGTTTCGTTTTGTTTTTCCTCGTTTGCTCCTTCAGAAACACTGTTTAGATAGAACCTTGCGTATCTAAAGAGTTGGCTCCCCGTAAAAATACCCCCAATTAGAAGACGGCCTCTAAATGATAATGTAACAGTTTAATTGCATTAGCATAATACCTTCTAACGATCATTACGCTCACCAAAATAGTTGTGATAATAAAGCAATTACTATTTTGAGAGCACAATTAGCCTACAGTCGCACCTTTTCTGATGCCATAATTACAACATTCGGATGGATAGTCCGCGGGACTTGGCCCGCTGAGAGCGCAGAGGCGGGCTGGGGTGGAATGGCTGCTATAGATTGTGACCGAAGTTACGTTCCGGCTTATTAACTTGTTGAGCGCATTTCAACAGTTGTACAGCAAAGACATTAAGATATGAGTCACGTGAGCACGCCTACGGCCCGTACACCGTTCGTTCTGAAACCAAAAAAAAAATGGTTTGAAAGAACTGAACGAGACTGAGTTTGAGGGGGAGGTATACACGGAGAGATAGATAGATAGATAGATAGATAGATAGATAGACAGATATGAGGAAGATAGAAAAGGGAAGAAGAGGAGAGGGGGAGCGAGAAATAGAGAGAGAGAGAGAGAGATTGGTTTTCATGCCTGGTAGTCAGCGGCTGTGTAAATCTCCCAGGAGCTGTAGGGAAGACAGCAGAAGGTTGATACTCATCCATCACTTCTGACAATTCCTGCACTCCGGAGTGGCCTGACGGGGGACCCCGAGCAGAAAATGCCGTGAGAGATGGGAGAGAGCTTTGCTAGTGCCGGGCAAATGAACTCTGCCATGTTTAAAGCAGGAGAAGCTTTAGACCCCTAGCCTCGAATGGCATTTTTATTCGTTCCTTTAATCTTTACGCAAAGGATCCCCGGCGCCCCCCCACCCCCCCATCCGTGGCCGTCGTCCGCCGGACCGCTTTACGCGCGCGCCCCACCTGCCCGTTCGTGGCCCGAATGCCCGGCCGGCCGGGGCGCGGGGCGAGAGGACGTGGCGGAAGTCTTTTCGAATCAAAATGGGAGAAGGCGGGAAAACGTGCGGGGAAAAGTAAAAGATGGCGTCTCGGCAGTTAAGTGATGCAGCAGGACGTGGAGAGGAAAAAAAAAAGGCAGGTTTACTTTGGGGATGGGAAATCGTAGTTTATATCAGTAGCACAGGCCCCTCTCTCTCTCTCCCTCCCTCTCTCCCTCTCCTTCTCCCTCCCTCTCTCTCTCTCTCTCTCTCTCTCTCTCTCTCTCTCCCTCCCTCTCTCTCCCTCTGCCCCCCCCCCCTCCCTCTCCCTCTCTCTCCCTCTCACCAAGGTGAATATTAAAAGCATTGACTGTCAAGACACGTTGATTTCACTCTTTATTTGTGTGGACTTTAAAGCAGACAGATGTACGGTGTGAGAGTGAGCTGAGGAAGGCGTGAATGCAGACACACATACGTTCATACGTTATACGTGTATCACCATTCCTCCTATTTGCATGTCGGCGGATTTCTCACTGTGACAAATGAGTAGCAGGCTAATAAAGAAACCGTTACGCTGTCAGCATGCACCCATGCAGACTTATTGCCTGGGAGCTGTCGAAAACACGCCGTCCGCTAAATTGGAGCCGGTGCGGTCTTTTTATATCTGAAGCAGAGCACAGTAACTGACTGACCATGGAAACGCACCCCAGCTTATCCACTCGTGCATATGTCTCGCCGCTAACAGCCATAAAATACTCGCCGCTAACATCCGCTATTGCTACCTCTCACCGTGAGACATGGCGCTAAACCAACGAGTCCGTTTTTTAACCAGAGGACCTAGTGTTTACTGTTGGCTGAGTTTTATAGCCCGTGTTAGGGAAAGCATTCAGCAGGTTGAAACAATGCTTTTAGAACTCGGAGAGTATGACTGTTTTAGTTTGTTTGACCTCTCATGTCGTCTGTGAGGTACTTGGCTCAGTTGTCAGTCACCAGGAGGAAAAGCCTAATTTGGGTTGTTTGGAATTGTGAATTGCAGCACAATGGAGTAGTACATTGCCATTCACGAAACAAGCACAAAAAAAAAAAAACTCCCAACTTCACTGTTCGCTGGTAGAATAAAAGATAGCCCGGTACAAAAGGCTCTGAATGGCTGACCAAACAAAAGGTCCCGAGGCAGCTTTAAAAGACTGTCACTGTCTCCTGCTATCTGATCTCTCTGAGGCAAGACTTTTGAATAAACCTTTTTTTTTTTTTTTTTTTTTTTGGAGGGGGTAGGTAGACGTTAGAGAAATGAAAACCTGACATTTAAGTGCTAAGTGCTCAGTGCATTTAAGCGCTCAGCAAGGTTTTTTTTTTTTTTTTTTAAACGATCGGTAGCTTAGATCTCAAATTCACTTTCATTGGTCATGATATGGATGTCCTTTCGTGACCAAACAAAGCTTTAAGCGGCTGCTTTGTTTGCTTGTTTGTTTGTTTGTTTTGTTTTGTTTTGTTTTCTATTGTTTGCTTGTTTGCTCTTTGAGCCTTTGAATGATTTTTTTTTTGGAGGACAAAGAGAACTGGAAATGCCCTGACTCTGTCATATTTAAAGATGAGGGTCTTAACCCTCAGCGTAGGCGTAGACTCCTCTCTGACATTGGCAGCTTGAAAGCAACCTGTCAGGTCCGTGTGATTGGAGAGGTTACTTGGCCCTGGTTGTTCCCTCACGGACTCAAAGCCTGTCCCTCTCTAGCTAGATGTCACCGCCACTTTGCAGCAACGTCACGGCAACAGCGTGTGATGAGGGGAGGTGAACCGCAGGTCACCGGCGTGTTGCCGTGATACCCACAGCACCTGCGGTGGCCGGTAACATTCCATAACCTTTATCGATATCTAAGGATTCAATTCTGCTCCCAGAACAGAACAGGGAAGAATTTCCAATGCTTAAAAAGGCCCATTTTGAAAAATTTCCATTTTAATGAGACCTACGTGAAAGTGTATTTAAAATGTTCAAATGATCAGGGCATGCCCCAATAACCTTACATGGCTGACTTTGTGTCTCCTTTTAAGTGGACTTATTAAAATTCTGAAGGTCTGAGGTCTGAATGTGTTGAAGCAATATCAAACAGACATAATGCCTCATATTGCCCTTGACTTTGTCTTGGGTTCCCATACAGTCAAGGGAAGGTTAGCAGCAAGGTCAAAAAGGTAACTTGAGGTCTTAGTCATAAGAAACGGAAGCACTGAAGTTTATTGGGATGCGCCCAAATGATTTCAATGCGGCATATTAACTCATTGATCCCAAGTCTTCCTGTAATCAGATTGCATTGTTTGGGAACAGGGTCTTTCTGTTTCCTTCCTGTGCTCTTGTTTGTTCCTGGGCTCTGTATTTCTCAGGGGCTGTGTCAGTCAAGGGGAATTTGTTGTTGAGACGCTTGCCAAGCTTTGCAAGTTGTCCAATGATCAAAGGCCGCTTGAGACGAACGGCTCAGCTGCCATTAACAATGAACTGAGACGTCGGAGTCTGCGAGAGGGGTCTCCATGCTGCTAGACTGGGCGACTTGTGGTGGGGGTGGGGCACTACCCCCCCCCCCCCCCCCCCCCCCCCCCCTCAGAGGAGACAAGCCCTTTCCTTATTTACTTGTTTACATATGTGTTTATTCCGTGTAAGGCGTAATAACACAGCTTCAGTCAAGTGCTCTCCAGTGTTCTGCGCCTCATCCCTGGTCCCATTTGTACACTTCCATCCACGTTTCGACGCATGGAGCGTGATGGTATGTTTAAATAATATAGGCAGGCTACGTGTACAATGTACCTTCACTATTGCGGCATGTTTCACAGAGGGCAATGTGCATCATTTATACCCTTCTGTATTTAGAATAGTCTTGTAAATATTTCAGTGCCACCCCCCACCACCCCCCCCCCTCCCTCGGGCTGGACTCTCTACAGATCGATGGGTATCAAAAGACACAATTTGCCCCCAAACAGCATTTGACATCAAGCTATTTTTGTTAAGGAGAGTCTTGTCTAGGTCGTTTTAGCCTCCAAGCCCAGTGTGCAGTATGTTTTCTCTCTCTCTCTCTCTCCCCCTCTCTCTCTCTGTCTCTCTCTCTGTCTCTCTCTCTTTCTTTCTTTCTCTGGAGGTAAGGAGAGAGGTGAGGGGGGTGGTGGAGCGTTCTCTGCTTTCTGTCACTACTGATGAGTGCCAAGTTCACGCAGTTTACTCCAGACCGCGCGGGTCCAAATGCAACAAGGAGCACGGGTTTAGAATCTGATTTAACTTCTCCCTCACACCTGATTCAAATTCAGCCTGATGCAACCCTCACCGAAGGTTTTCATGAGCTATCACAGGACAGAGGAGGAATAGAACTTTCTTTATTTATTTATTTGTTTGTTTATTTATTTAGGAATCAGAGGAACGTCATGAGAAGCCCAAACAAGCCGTATTTGAAAACCAGAGTCCGCTTGTGAAAATGAATCATCGGGGTTGTATAACCTAACCTGTGCGACACTCTCTTGACATGCATCCAAAATTAGCATCCATAAATGCTTATGTCAACAGCTCATAAAAGAAAAGCGTAAGATATGTTATGACATTTGAATAATGTGTCGTAATGTAGGTGCGTCATTGTGCATTTTGATTACTTTCAAATGCTGACTTTGGCCTTTGTGAGTATTTAGGAAATTGCCACGCAAGTGATTTGTTTCTCATCGGGGATTCTATTCCAATTATTTATTCGAGAACAGAGTCAAATTTGCAAGTGCAATTATTCTCTGTCTCTCATTTATTGAAAGGAATTATGTTTATTGTATGCAGGACGCCATAAGGTCACGCCTGAGTTTCGCCTCGTGTTTTCTACCATTAACATGAACACATTTTTCAACCCATAGTAACTCCATTTCATTTTATTGCGCACAGGCGAACACCACGGGTTCAACTTGGGCTGTGTGTGTTTTGTGATATGGGCTAATATGAGAGCTGTTGGGCTGTGGAGAGGCAGCAGGTGTGTCTGTGTTCTATCAGGGATGCTGAGAGAGAGAGAGAGAGAGAGAGAGAGAGAGAGAGAGAAGGGAGGGCTTGATATGTCTCATCGAAATGACATCTCAGACAGGCTGGATGTTAATCTGTTCTTACTGCTCTATCTGTAATTAAATTTCCAGGACAAGCGCTCGTCTGGTTCGCACTGGGAGACTGTGCCCAAATTGGTCCTCGGTGTAGACATAGTGTTTTAACGAGAGCCGAGGCCCAGCAGCTCCAGTCGGCCTGCCTGCATGTGATGAAGGGGGCTCCAGGCACACGCCACACAAAGCGCTTAATGAGCAGCAGATGAGAAGAGCCACCAATTTGCCTCACCCCCCCCCCCCGGCCCCCCTTCCCATCCCCCCATCCCATCATACCTCTGTCTAATCCCCCATTTGGACCTATGATTTCTCAGAGGGGCGAGCTATGATGAGAGACAATAGCGCATATGTTGGTGCTACCATGTCTACTGAAACTCAATAGTGGTCAAGGGAGACACATTAACAAAAAAAAAACCAAGGACCTTAGCTGCAGTATCTTAGCAATGTGTATTACCGGGAAACCTATCTATCAATCTCTATGAGTGTTCGTACGCTAACTCATCTGTCAGATGATGAAAAGATGGAAAGACAAGATTTGGTGAACGTAGCTATTATGCCATTCATTAATTTAGTCCGAAGTTATTGATTATGAAATCATATATGCTATTTGCTCCAGATGGTCAGAGACATGGTTAATGATATGTGATATGTTCTGTTTGGCTGATGGAGGTCTTTTGCTTCTGATGCACTGGACTCATATATGGACTGTGTCTGTATGAAAAGATCACAGGTGAGGCTCGTGGAATCAGTATTTCTTATTGAAACTGTGCTCTGAAATTGAAAAATAAAAGATTGAAATGAAATTTTGTAAATACCTCTGACATATTAGTGTTTCTGAGTTCCTCAATTATTTTCAGTTTGTTGGGTTTTCACGTCGAAATTGCAAATTGGGACAGAGTAGCGATTAAATAAGTACAAAATTAGAGGCCACTTAAAACCAGCAGGATCACTTTGTGACGGATTGCCATGGTTTCTTTTGAAAATTGGAGCGGAATGGAGGAAAGTTTTGCGTGTCCTCAGCAATGAAGAGTTGAATGCCCCCTCCAAGTTACACACACCTCTCAACTCTGTTACCGGCAGGAAACGTAGCTGCTAAATAAAACAATCTGAAATTGTGGCTGAAAAAAGAGAGAGAGTGGAGAGAGTGAGAGAGAGAGAGAGAAAGAGAGAGAGAGAGAGAGAGAGAGAGAGAGAAGAAAGAGGAGCAATGTAAGGCCATGAATGAGGGTGTGTTTGCCTGTGGAAAAAGCTGAAAGTAGGCTGGCAACAGATGTGCAGGGTAGTAAAGTGTAATTGAAATGCCAGCAGCAATGGTCTTATCTCCGCCGTACAGGAGCCTACTGCCAGTCTCAACATCAGTTAAATGTCATTTTTACCTGCGTCTGAATCAGACTGCCACAGCCCCCCCCCCACCCCCACCCCCCATCCGACACCCCCACCCCCCCTCTCATTTCTGCCACTGCTGCAGCCATGGGGGAGGGAGAGAGAGAGAGAGAGGGAGAGAGAGAGAGAGAGAGAGCAGGATGGGGTGTGTAATAGGATTTTCATCAGCACACAGTTAACTTCCACCACCTGGACTTAGTTGGTAATTTGATATGGTCCATCAATAGGAGTCATTTACAGCATGGTTATATTATTATCTCCATTATTTATATATTTTTTTCCCTCCCATCCACATATTTTTTTTTTCCCTTCATCTGATCCTAATCAGACTCATGGGGGGGGGAAACGGTGCTCCGGTTGGTAAGGAATGAAGTGTATCTTTCCCAGCTGTGGCCATGTTTCTCCAAGTCAAACAGACCTCGCCGAGACTGGTCTTTGTCAGCAAACTGATCTCAATGGCTGCCATTTCGCCAAAGAATGGGCATCCTAGCTGCTTACAGATTTGTGTGTGATAGAGGATCTAAGACTGTAGTTTTTTTTTTCTTCTTCCTCTTCTTCTTCTTCTTCTTTCTCAGAGTTGGCTGGTCCGTCATTGTTTACAGTGCAGAGAAATGTTGTAAATGTATGATTTTCTCCCTGACAATATCAGCCCACTGAGAGTAGAGACACCGTAGCTGCAAAAGGAAGAGGCAAGAAAAGTGCAGCCACACGTAGCCACTTTTTTTTATTGCTTTCTTCTTGACTCTGTCATTCAGTTTTCCATGTCATATAGACTGACGTGTCCGTAAGGATAATGATGTGAAGAATTTGCTCTCAGTTTTTGCTCCTGACTCAGCATTCATAAACCATGCCTAAAATTAGCCCTGTAATAATTGTTTGGTCAACCTACTGGAGTCCTCAGTGTTGCAGTAAGAGTGTATTTGAGGTGACCTACTTTTATTATAACAGTCAAACTCAGGGTAATGAACTTGTTTCTTTTGTGTTTTGGTTTTTTTTTCAGAGAGTGATCTTCAACATCGTCAACTTCAGCAAGACCAAGAGCTTGTATCGCGACGGCATGTCTCCGGTGGTGAAATCCACAAGTCGACCAAAATGGTATTTATACCACAACGACAAATCCCCAAAACACAACCTCGTGCAAGGTCACTGAGTTTGTTAACCCACGACTGAAAACAGGGTTAAAACAAATTGCACCTCTTGACTTGGTAGACTATGACGTTGGTATTCATGAGTAGTGGACCAAAAAGATGCTCCTAGTTAACGTATGGTGTAGTCAGTGGTACGTCCTGTTTACTACACGTTGTCTACATATGTATGGTTATGTGCTCAGCGCCTTCTTCCAGATTTCTCTTCCTTCACATTACACGCACTCCAGCTTTTCTTCCTCTGATCTTTTTGTCTAGACTGGCCGCCATCGCAAAGACTGATTATGCCCTCCGTATCTCGAAAAGCGGTACTCCGTGTCGTTGTCTTTTTCAATTCTTTTTTTTTTTTGATGTTCTGGATGTAGTGATGGCGGTGATGTTTTGGTTACCATGACGATGATGACACGATAGCGAGAGGAGCAGTGACATGGATGTTGAGTAGAGAATTATGTCTGATGGAGGAGCTGTACAGAGGCTTTGTAGTGGATGTGGACAACCTTAGTCACCATTTTATCTCGTGTCCCCGTCCCCCCCCCCCTTTTTTTTTTTTTTAGCGCTGCAGAACATTGGCGAGAATGGACACGTTTTTGTGCCCGAGTTGCGCATTCGTGAACACACACACACACACGCCAATTTATGGGCCATCTGGGTGTTTTAGTAGAGGAACGACTGTTATTATGCATAGATCTCTTTTGACAATATGTGAACGCATAGGCACAAAAGAGAGGTTAGTTTCCTGAGGTGATGGGTATTTTTAGATGCGTTTTCATATCTGCATATGACACGCCAACTTAAGATAAGGTGAGAATGTGTCTTTGATGTGTAGTCTCTGTTTTTTTGTTCGTGTCGGCGACGTATATGTTTGATTTTGATTTGCTAAATTTAGGCGAGGGTTTTTCCCAGGGACTGTTTGCGTGTCGGGATAATTGCCTCACCCGTTAATGCCCCAGCGGTTGCTTCGGCAGTTACCGAGTTACAACGCCAGAAAGTTCAAAAACGGACACTTTTCTTCGTTCTCCGCCCGTCAGATGCTATCAGCCGTACGTGTTATGATTTGGTGGGGGGGGGGGGGGGGGCTGATAAAGGCACGGGCCCATTTGCATGGGAGACGTTGAGCGCTCGCATGATGCCTGTCGGAGGTAATAGAGAGAGACGGATGGATGGGTGCTGAGGTGTGTTGGTGTCGTCTGGCGCCCGGCGAAAGAGCGCGGGTTCTGACGCGCGGAACAAGGTTTGCGAGAATGAGGGTGCCCACTCAACGAGATCCGTGACATCTGTCATAAGACGATGGAAGGGCAGCGATGGAAGCAGCAGGCATCTGCCACGCAAAAAAAAAAAAAAAAAAAAAAAAGCCGTCTGTGTCTTCCAACCCTCCTGGTCACGGACTAATGGGACAGGACAATTAGATCAAAATGCCTCTGGAAAACAATGCACTGCAAAACATTTCACAGACACATCATTTCAGCCTTTTTACGCCATTCCCTCAGGTGTGTGACGGAAGAGTATTACGGCTTTTGCCTCATGTTATCCAGCTGAGAAGCTTTTAAATGAGCCTGAATTAGTTAATCCTGTTTAAATTTGTAAGAGGATGGAGAACATGAAATAAAGAAAAGGATATATATATATATATATATATATATATATATATCCTATTCTTTATTTCATGTTCTCCATCCTCTTACAAATTTAAAGAAGATATATATATATATATATATATGTGTGTGTGTGTGTGTGTGTGAGTGCGTGCGTGCGTATATATATATATATATAAAAAGAAATGAATAGGGTTGAAGTTTGGAGTATAATTTCCCACTCAATTTTAGTTACTTGAAGGACTCTGTGTAAAATGAAGGATGTTTTCCATCTTTAATTGTGCAAGTGTGTTGATAAATGAGAGGGTGCATGATGCCACTGAACGGTTTCTGCTAATGTTGCCATTGTTGGAGTGGAGCTGTTCTCTCCTTCACTGACCCCCCAGAGCTCATATTTGTGGCACGCTGCATTAGAATGAGGCTTTAGCATTTGTGGAAGTAAGAGTATCCGACTGAGAGCACCTCTGTGTACAAATGCCATTGTGATAGGCATCAAACGGCTGTATCAGCTCTACTTAATCAAACAGCGGGGTACTCTCCCTTTAGACGCTCAGACATCCAGCACAACTTTAAAGACCGAGAGCGGACAGTGCCATTTAACCAGCCAATGAGCCTCAGGCATCTCTTTGACACGGAGTAGTCCAAGAATCGGCCCTCGCTGTTTCTCATCCAATTACAGAGGTGTGAAAAAAAAAACACGGTCATGGTGGTAAGAATGCCCCCCCCCCAACGCCCCCAACCCCTCCTTCCAACACACTCGCTCACACTGGTGCACACGCATGCCAATTGCCTGTATGTGGGAAACGTGTCATTTATTAGCATGTATTTTGGTGTGCGCGTGCGCACGTGCGTGTGCCTGTGAGAAACACAAGTGAACCCTGGTTCAAAATGAATTTTCATGAATTCACGCAGAAGGCCGGTCACGAATCAGCAATTAACATGCCGGCAGGTTTATTTCCCTATCTCTCCCCCCCCCCCCCCCCCCCCCCCCCGCAGTTTTTATTTGCGAGAAGTCTATTATTAAGGGTGCTGACAGAAGCGCATATTTATCGTGTACATAAAGAAAAAGGATTTTTTTTTTTTTTTTTGGCATTATTATTGTTGTCTGTATGCCTGCTCCCTGTTGGTACACTCACATACTTATACAGTAACATACAGAGGCCGAGTAGTTATGAGGGCAGTAAAAGGTGAGTTTAATTCTCATGTTCATATCAGATGTTGCTCTATTGTTTCTGTACATATTCACAACTAATTACATGGTTGTTATTGTAGACCCAATAACCTCAGGTAATACGTCTGCATCTTTTGCAAAAGGAGAGGGTCCCTCGGTCTAAAATCCTGACCAGTTTGTCAATCAGTTGGTATTTTTTTTTTTTTTATTTATTTGCTTTTTTGGGTCCTATACCAGTAGAATTTTTTTTTTTTAGCTCTGAAAGAAAGAAACTACAGTGTTTTTGCCTTATTCTCAGACCTGTGATTTGATTGTCTGGCTAGCCGCGAGTGGATTTCCCTCCATCTTTTGCATTTTCTTCTCCATTTGCTTTCCATCATCACAACAAAGCATGGCAGGCTCAGAACTAGTAATCTCTCTTTGACAAGAGCAGATATGGAATAAATAAAGCCAAGCGCCAACAGCTTTGGTTGTCTGATCCCGTCCTGTATGCTAGGTTGGATAAAGGACGAAAAAAGAGAGACGGAAGAGGGGAAAGACAGACAGGCAGAGGGAGAGAGAGAGAGAGAGATAGGAGGAGAGAGACAGAGAGAGAGAGAATAGATTGCTTTTTGCTGTATTTATCGGGTAAAAAAAGTCACTTTTAACCCAGAAGTTGAAACCTTTATCTCTATCTGCAGAAGCGGTTCTTTCTGGGGCTCCTGGGTCTGTCGCTGGGGGCCAGACTCTGTTCCCCTATGAAAGACAGCAATCAGATTAAAGCACACTGCCAAGAACAGGGGATCTGTCCCAGCCCCGCAGGTGCAGTAATTAGAGGAGATGGAGGCTCCGTATTTACAGCAACTTATAGAACGCAGGTTACAACCAGCGATAAGTGCTCTAGCAGAAAGAGTTTGCATAGCTGTGACATAGGGCAGTTTTCTGCCATATTCTTACCCTCTGTTCTGTTCCACAGGCGTAACCCACACAGTCAGGTGAGGTTTAGCCGTCAAGCCAGTGAGTTAATGTAATGTGAACGGCTCGAGGTCGTTGTTAGCCAAATGGGACGTTTTTGTCTTTATTGGAGACATTGGTATGTCTTGATCCATGCCCCCTGGTGAACTTCCCTGCTCTGTAGTTAAGTGGATGGCGATAGGAGCTCAGCTCTTGAGTGGGCGGAGAGAGTCCCCCATGCTCTCAACAGGTCCGGAGGCTTTTTAGCATTCTGTTCATTCACCGCCCCCGAGCCACAGGAAGGGAGAACCAGAGCGCTAGCGATCCAGCGGACTTCTGATCTCCTTTTGTCTTCTTATAGCATAGAATTGCTTTAGGTCTGACGCACAACCTGGGGTACGGTACACTTCTCACTTCTCACTCCGCCCCCCAACAGTGGATATCTCCTTCCAGCAAAGCCGTTTTCTTCCAGCACACATAACAAGCAGTTGCATAGAATATTACATTAGCGTGTTGTTCCTTTTCTCTGACGTCTGCTTACTGGTTTCAGCGTACGTTTGACAGACTTAAATCTGTATGATTTAATAGGTTGCGGAATGGGCTTAATTTGCTCTCTCTTTGTGTTTTTTTTTTATCTTTTTGCCTGGACGGATGAGAGCGCTGCATGGTTTATGTTCTGTTTTTGTCTTTGGTTTTTCAAACACCCCCGCCCCCCCCCTCCCACCCCCCCCACCTTTTCTTTCAAGGTGATGACCTTCTGGCCTTGCAAGAAGAGCGAACACAGGGCCCCCTGTGTTGGCTTATTTGTTAGGCTGATAGAGCGAAGAATTACTAAGCATCCTTTTCTCCAAAAGCAAATTAGAAAATCAGTATGTGCAATGCAATTGAGCTGGTGGCATCCCAGGCTGTTAGAGAGAATAACGCAGAGAAGCAGAGCTGACAGACGCTACTGGGACTGCTAAGGCTAAGCGCAAATACCCCCCCCCCCAAAAAACAAAAAAAAGTCAAATGATATTCAGCTTTTCTTTTCTGCTTTTTTTTTTTTTTTTTTACTACCTCTTTTGTTTAGAGACAAAGGCTTTTCTTCACCATTTTATGCACTGTCACACTTAATTTTTCTCAAGTTCTAATACAGTGTTATTTTTGGTGCATAATAGCACAGGTTAGATTTTATTTAATTACTTTAACACCGTTTTAAGGTTGTTTACTGCGTGTGTGTGTGTTTTTTTTATAAAGATAATCCCAATTTGAACCCTTATAACACAAGTTTTTTTTTTCCCCCGTATAAAAATTTTTGAACAGATCCAAGAGGCTTTTCCAACTGTAACTATTCATTAAGGAAGCCATTTTAAAAGTTTTATTCAGAACCAGAAAGGGCTCTCCACCACGAAGCCCGGGTTGAAGGTGATCGTTATTCTTCTCTTTCGTGAATTTTCCAATGTACATGAGCTGAAGAGAGCCCTTGACTCGGCTCTGTTGACTAGTTTGGTACACAAAGAGGATCTTGAAAAGGAAAGTCTTTTCATTGTGTTTACCATGTAAGCACTCCGCGCTTTTTTTTTTTCCTCTAGCGTTGACAGTACCTTCTGAAACTCCTTTCAAATCAGCCAGTAGTTAATGAAAGTCCTCATTTGTCAATCTTTACTTTCTGTATAATTTACTCAAAACAAACATCGTTCGGGTTAACAGTTCAGTCCCGAGGATATTTATAGAAGAGATAGTTAAGATTCAGTCTGTACTGAGAAGTATCCTACTTTTCTCTGAGAAAAAGAAAAACAATTGAGGAAGCGGTGAGCATCTACGCTGAAGATGCTGACAAACATGGCTCTGGAGTTAGCTGAAGAAACTAACCTTGGACAAGGGTACATTTTTAACGAAAACAGGAGAAAAAAAAAAAAAAACCTCCCACACGCAAAGAGTTGCTCCACAAGCAGTAGTGCTCTGCTTTTGAGTCTGTCAGGCAATTTTTTTTTTTTTTGCTTTTGTACCAAATCCTTCCTGTAAATGTCTGATGCAACAAAATGGTGGAATTCTATTTGGAGATGTCTCCGGCCCCATCAGGGTGCGTGCTAGCAGTAATTGCTCTGTCAATCAGCGGCGGGTTCTGCTGCTCCGCTGGCTTGTTAAGCTGTGGGGGGGAGGAAAGGTTTGCCTCAGTCAGTTAGTCAGGAGGAGACGCTGTCCTACCTTCCTCCCCCTCTCCTCCGCCCCCCCCCCCCCCCCCCCACCCTCGGTCAGAAGCCCCCCTCAGGGTCCGACGCTACTCCTCCACGCCGATGTCTCACCCTTCAAACTGGAGACCAAAATAGTTCGCCATAAACGGTAAAAGTCAACAGCGAGAAATAATAGATTTTTGGAATTGTTTTGAGTCTTGATGTGGACCAGATCAGAGTAAACAAACTGGACAATATTCCCTGTGTTCTATATATATATATATATATATATATATGTGTGTGTATGTGTGTGTGTGTGTGTGTGTGTGTGCGTGTGTCCTATATGTATCACACACACACACACAAACACACACACACACATATCTATGTATGTGTGTAAGTTTTAGAGCAAGCAGGGCCATTTACGAACGTTATGAACGCTTTTGAAAGAGACTTTTGGGCTACTAATATTGGCCTCACTCTGATGCCACAGTGTCTGTAGTGTCTTTAGAACGTCTGTGT
Organism: Chanos chanos; assembly: GCF_902362185.1. Classification (NCBI taxonomy): domain Eukaryota; kingdom Metazoa; phylum Chordata; class Actinopteri; order Gonorynchiformes; family Chanidae; genus Chanos; species Chanos chanos. Next base: position 6,919,775 of record NC_044503.1, on the reverse strand, counting down.
TTCTCTTACATTCTGCTCCGTCTGCTGCCCCCCCCTCGTCACAGACCAGAGAGAAAACTGTGTGCTCATTGTTCTGGCAGCTTGAGTACTTTATCGCTTTAACTTTTGAAGGCCCCTCCAATTGTTCGATTAATGTGCCAAGAATGCCAATGTAAAGGAGAAAAGAAAATTTGGCACGGAAACTACATGGGTAGTAATTTTGTAATGGCTTGAGATGTTTTTTTCTTTTGGTTACGCAGGTCAACAGAGTTTCAATTCTAAATGGAAATACATTAGTATGATTAATCTTCACTTTTTCTTTATTGTTGTCTCTGAAAGTTTATGGAGTTCCTAAGTCCAAGTTAAACTTCAACTCTGACTCATGTCTGTAAGAATTTCAAGATATTATTGAATTACATTGAATTACTTTTATTTTTAAAAAGCTTTCTCCATTTTCTAGAGTTTGTCGAGTTGTTGCCCATTAATTACAGAGCGAAACGTCAGCATGTTTTTTCAACATTATTCATATAAAAAGTACAAAGGAATAAGTTGATTGTTGACAAAGTTTGTTAGCTCAACTTTACTTTCTCGGTTTAAAAAAAAAAAAGTTTATGGCAACTCAGGTTTGTTTGGGAGATCCTGTGTTGAGGGTTTATGTATACAGGTGTGTGTGTGTGTGTGTGTCTGAAAGAGAGTAGGTTTGGGTGCTCTGAACAGCCGCTCTGTTCTCCTCAGAGCCGCACCCTTCATTTGGATCACAGTGGTTAGCCAACACCGTTTGAGTAGGTAACAAGAGCTCTATCTCTCTCTCTCTCTCTCTCTCTCTCTCTTCCAAAATAACACAACATGATGTGAGTCACAGCATCACCTGCCAGCTCCTTCTGGTGCAGAGAGGAAAAAAGAAAAAGAAAAAAAAAGTGGGGCCTTCTGATTTTCCCCCATTACGGCCTGGTTTTCCTTAGACCACGGACAGAAAAGATGCAATTTTTTTTTTTCCTAATTTACTCTTCCCTCCATCTGAAAAAGCAGCAGGGAATAGGGGGAGGGGGGGGGGGATTTTTTTGGGGGGTTTTTTTTGAGAAAGGAAAGGTTGCAAAGATCCCAAGCTTTGACTCCCAACCTCTTGAGTCTGAGGCATCTCCCCTTCACTGAGCTGATGGCCCTATCGCACAGTTAACCGTGTGGCATGCTTTTAATAATAGGCCTTTTAATTGTCTACAAATGAAGAGTGATGTAAAATAGCTAATAGCTTGTCCTAATTAATAGGGGAATTGAATGCTTGTTAATTAAGGGCAAACAGGACAAGGACCGGCTCCGGTAATTTGAGCAATGACGCCGGGCCTAACGACTCATTTCCAAACAGACGTGATTCATAAAACCGTCAAGCCCTCGCCACCGACTGATCAAAATACACCCCCCCCCCCCAACCCCCCCCCCACACACACACAGCCTGCCCTCTGCACACCCCCCCCACCCCCCACCACCACCTCTAAGCTCAACCCCCTGACTTGGATACTCATATACAGACGTACACAAACACAGTTATTTCAGGGTTCTGTTAAATACTCTCGGCTTTCTCGTACTGTAAAAACAGTGCTTTCCATGTCGCGGGACAGAGATTCCAAAGGCTAGGGAAGAGAGTCGCTGAGGGTTTTGTCTCTGGAGATGCAACCCGGAGCAGTCGTACACTATCTGTCACAGAGAGACAGAAACCAGATCTGACTGCTACAAGTCTTTTGCTGTTAATAAAGGTGTGTCCATTTGAATTTTGCGCTGATCCGATTAAGACAGAGGAAGGACTGAAACGGTGGTCGGCCCTTTGTTTTTCTGCATCTTTGTTATTAACTTTTTGCTTCAGAACAAAAAACCAAAAACATTTGAATTGATAAAAAATGAGACAAATAAAGAGTTATGGGTGAGAGAGATGAGGATTGTTCTTGGCTTTTCTTTTTTTAAATTAAAAATTGCTCTTCATAAGACACAAAAAACACCTAACCTATTTTTATTGGTAGACTGTACTATACTATATATAAACGCAAGACATCCATGGTTATTTTTTGCTAACTTCACAAGGAAGAAATAGACAATATCAATATCTTTTTTTTTTTTCATTCCTCGGTCGGAATGTTTTTTTCCTTTAGTTTCTGTATGTTTCTATATAATTGTCATTGCGTTTCACCAAGTTTGATCTGCGACATGATGTTTCACAGGTTATCCGTTAAAGATTTCACAGGTTCTGCAGTAAATCAGCAACTGCAGTGCAATAGGAAATCCTTGAGTCGTCGAAAAATAGGAAAAGAGAGAGAGAGAGAGAGAAAGAAAGAGAGAGAGAGATCCAAGCACCGGTATCTAATTGTGTGTCACGAATTTGATGAAATTGAGAACAGATGGATAAAAATCTGAACGTATGTAAAGAATCTGTTTGATGTAGCAATATTAAAGTTCATTAGGTCTCCTCCCTAAAATATAAGAGTCGGTCATGTAGCGGGGGCAATTTTCCTTCAGCGACAGCCGACCTGGTACGAGCAGTCTCTTGGCTTTGGCGGAATGTAATTACAGAATTATATTTATTAGATGAAATGGCACCTCACTCCATTTTCAGCTTCCAATTTCATCTAGAAGGATTCATTCACATGTGTATTACATTCGGGAAGGCATAAAAAAAAAGAAAAAAGAAAAGAAAAGAAAAGTGAAGGAATGGAAGTGGAAGTGGGGCTCCAATCTGAATAATCTATGGAGCTGTGTTGTTTAGAGCAACTCGTTAGCATTCATGAGGAGATGAAATAAAAGAGGATTATTTGAGAAATAATGGGAGAAAATGTAACAAATAGATTAATAGTCTTGCCATGTGGTGTGTGTGTGTGTGTGTGTGTGAGAGAGAGAGAGAGAGAGAGAGAGAGAAAGGGAGAGAAGGAGAAAAAGAGAGAGAGAAAAGTGTCGGGGGGGTGGGGGGTTTGAAGAGACAGTTTGCTCCTGGCTTTCTGTTCAGCTCATAAATGACTTACCTGGACAGCTTTATGTTTGCCAGGAGCTGAATTAAAACTGATTTCATTCCTACGTTTGGGTGCATGGCTGTTCATGTCACCTACAGTTCTCCCTGAAAGCAGTCTAATCTAAGTGCTTTTGTCAGGGGAGATTTTGTAGATTGCAGCAGCCAGAGCTACAAATTGGTTGTGTCATCTTATAATGAACTATTTGAGCATTGCTTCTCTCCAGCCAACAGTCCCATGATTACTGTAAGTCAGTCCTCTATTAGTGCTCTCTCTTTGAGACTGTCCTTCTGTTTCATTGTTCCCATAACTCAATCAAATACATCACATCAAACGTGAAAGGGACCCAGTGTCACAGGTAGCCTTATGTGCTGTGGGGTTTTTTTTTTTTTGCCCTGGGTTTTTTTTCCACTTCGCTGGATTTGCATCTCTGTTTTTTGGGGGTTTTTTTGCACAGCCCCGCACGTCGTTTGGAGTGGGGGAACGCCCTCGCCCCGAGTCGGGTCGTCCCAGCAGCCGGCCCTGCCGGGTCCGCGCGGCAGGCTTTTCGGGATCACCTTTGACCCGTGCGGAGAGATAATGGGTATCTCAGCAATTCCACAAAGCGCTTTTGTCAAGCTATGAAGGGACGCGTTAGGCCACTCGCTGGGAGTACGTCGATATCTGCATTCCCTCCCTGCGACGGCGCCAGTATATATTTCCGTTACGGCCGTCAAGAGAGAGCGTGGCGAATTCAAAACGGCTCTGCTAAGTCAACAGTTCGAGGAGGAGGAACATGGAGCTGAGGCCGCTCCTCTGTGTATCTGCGGAATGCAGGCCTGGAAACCATTTAACTCCCTTTTGAAGATGGATCCTTGAAGAAATCCTGCTCGTCCTAATTGCATTCGCCCCCTCCAACACCCACCAACCCACCATCTCCTCCTCCTCCTCCCCCTCCCCACAACCCTCCTTCTTCTCCCATCGTGCAAACAGTAGCTATACCTCCTCAGACCACGACGCACGTTTGGCCGTTCTCTCTTCAATCCTAATTAACTGCCGTCCCAAGCGCTTCGGGGGTTACCGAAATCTATTTGATCTGAGCTCTGAAACATTTAAATATCTAATCAGTATATAAATATATAATGGGGATTTCTTTTTTTTTTTTTTTTCCGAGTCTCCTTTTTTTTTTCCCGACAGATGAGCTCTTTTCATTCAAGTGTTGTTTACCGTGTTGTATTTAAATTGATATTTTGGTTTTGCTCCGATGCCTCTTTATGTCAGTAAAGGGGATGAGGAAATGAAGTGTGAAGCATTTGGGGGATTGGACTGTCTTAAAAATCTCAGGCGTGATTTAATTAATGCGGCAGAGAACCAATCAAATGTTCCTTTTTTTTTTTTTTTCTTTCTTTTTGGAATGGCGATGATTCAGTCTTAGGGAGCAGTGTTTGTGGACCTGTTAATGTGGTTTTTTTTTTCTTCTCTTTTTTTCACACAGCCAGTTGTGCTTGAGGCCATTTGAAAGAAACACTGTTTGTCATCTTTGCCATGGCCACTTCCATGAAATCCCCTCCTCAAAACCTCCTAATCCTGGCCCTCTGCCACTTTAGCTGTGACTAATTGTACAATCTCAGTACCTTTTAAGAGAAAGAAATTTGTTAATTGCCTGAAACATTCACTTGGCATTCAACAAAAAGGCTCGCGTGTGAGTTTCCATTCCATGCGGCTTTGGCTTATTCACTGCTGCTCAGATGACTAGATGTGAATGGCAAGGGTGTATTGTGCGTGTATGTGTATTTTTTTTTTTATGCTTTCATAATGCGTGAGGTGAAAGGACGCTTGACGCGTTAGGTCGGAGCCAACTGTCGGGACGTTGGCAGAGGTTATTATGGATCGGAGGAACCGCCTAATCTGAATATAGATTGGTCCCATCTGGTTTAGGTTGGCAACACTCGTCTGTAATTCGGTAAGCATCTGGGTCTGCTAATGAAACAAAAGGCATGAGAGTGCGAGCAAAAGAGTGTGTGTGTGTGTGTGTGTGTGTGAGCATGGAACAGTGTAAGAAAGAGAGAGAGAAAGTAAACGGGGAGATCAGGCCTGTCTCAGACTGTGCGTATTATGAAAGAGCTTGGAGTGTGTTTGCTCTGTTAGTCCTCCACTCATGCCTTACTAACACAGTTAACATTGCCTGGAACAGATCACACCAACACTGCTCCGTCACGGAGAGCATCCACTGTTAGCAACCCTGCTGTGTTTATGTTAAAGTCACTGCTGACTAAACCATTAAAACCAGCAGTTTAGAATTTCTTACATGATCAGTGTATTTAGTCTTTTTAGTGTGTGTGTGTGTGCGTGTGTGTTTTAAAAGATTCCATTATCTTCTTGAACATTCCACTTTGGCTTCACTGTGTTATTGTTGTACAAATATCAAGGACATACTCATTAATAATGTATATGGTGGCAGGAACAGGAAGACCATTAACATTGTCAGTTTTTTGTTTTTTTTTGTAATAAAGACAAATCTCATGACTTGAATTGTGATCCACCCCCACCCCCCCCCCCCCCTGTTTTTTTTTTCTTTTTTTTGAGGAGAAGGCCATGCTGTTCAACTCTTGACTCAGAGCCTGTATCATAGCCAACACCTGGAGGCTCCTTTGTGCACCTAAACAAACATTATTACAGTACCTGCATTGCCACTTTTTTCCACTGAATCAGTTTTACTGTGAGCTGACCCTTATACTGCTGTTGGATTACAGGGGGAATGGAAAGCTACACGACCCTCTTAAACCATATTATTGTATTGCATTTATTTCTTTCAGCAGATTTCCCCCAGAGGAAATGAAATGAAAAAGCAATTGTTTCCCCTTTTTATTGCTGTCTCTTTGTCTTTGCCTTTTGAAGTAAGTCCCCTTGATTCCAGGGGACAGAAGTTGCACTTTTACCCCATTTTGAAGTCAAAAAATAACAACAAACTGAAAACAAACCACGTAAAGCCTTCCAAAGTCAAAGCTTGGGGGGGGCATTTTTTTTTTTTTTTTTTTTTGGTGGAAGAAATGTGCGTTGTACGCAGCCGGGGTGCCGCACGCCGTAAAGTACTTTTGAACTAACGTTTTTGACCGGAGGTAATGGCCAAAATAAAAGAAACACTTTAAAAAAAAAACGTAGGGATATAACGTCAATTTAAAGCAGCTGATTTCACGCTTGGCATGTATGATTGATTAAGCAGTTAACGCACAGCAAGCTTCAAAATCATATATAAAAATGCCGGGCAGTAAAGCGTCCCATTGTTTTGGCCGCCATAGCTGGATCAAAAGAGCTCAGTAACTTGGAAAAACGGGCGATTGTTGGGATCCTACTTGCAGCTTCAGCGACGGAAGCAGTCCAGTTTCCCGATATTCCTGCAGGAACAGTAGCTAAGGTGAGGTGGACGTGGAAGTACGAGGGAAGGACCTCACCCGCTATGGTACATTATCATAAGCACACACTTCCGAACCACGATATCCGTACGTTGCTTTGAGACGCAAGGGAAAACAGGCAAGCAACTCTGAACCACTTCATTGCAAGTATCAGTCGAGATCCAGTGAGCATGTGGTTTAATCCAGAGTGGTCCATCGAGATCTTCTCAGAGATGGATGCTTTGGATGGGTTTCTATGCATAAACCCCTTGCTGTTTGTGATAATGCATGTTTATATGTAAAGCTTTGCAAAAAAAAAAAAATAGATATGGTAATCTCCTCACCAGTGCATGAAAGTAGAAAATGTCGAAATGGTTAGATAAGTTATGAGATTCTGGAATGGTGTCTGGAACAACGTTTTCCAGTGCTATCAACAGAAGACCAAAGGATGGAATTTCTCATGGAAGAGTGATGTTTGCCACCTCCAGTAAACTTCCAGACTCTATAGGATCTACCCAAAAACTTATAGAAGCTCTTGTGGTCTATGGTAGCCGAATGCAATATTCATTTAATTTGGCATCTGTAATTTTCTACAAGACATACATTAAATGGATAAATGCATCCTTGCTGTTGATCTTAGAGATTTTAAATGCATGGGAACTTTGGACACATTTTTCTATATTATTCATGAATTTGAGGTCATATTTCCCTCTTAACCTTAAGCCGGGTTAATGCACGAGGATGACTTGTTTTTTGCCTATTTGTATTCATCCAGATGAACTGCTCCTAGTCTTAATATCATTGTTGTTAAAGCAGTATAATACAGCACATTGGCTCTAAATAAAATGTCAGAGTGACTCCGATAGAACTGGAGTTAAATTCTCGGAAGCCAGTGCCATTTTCTTGTAGACCTCTGTCGAAATAATTATAACTTTGAAACATAATTAAAGAGGTGGAGAAGGACACTGATTCTCTAATTTATTTCACAATGCTGCCCAATTTCTCTGTGTTGATTTTGCTCTGTAAATTGCTTGATGACATGATCGCGCAATCAGTCTGGCTAAGGGGAGGAGAATTTTTTTTTTTCTTTTTTTTCCTGAAGAAAAAAAAAAAACCTTGACACCGGCTTCTAAAATAAATGCAGAGACGGAATGTCAATGCGAAATGTCTGATCTTGTTTGGTGGCTGATAATATTTCATTAGATTCTGCAATATTTAGTATCAGCTCCGAAAATTGGTGTGTGGAGCGCCGGCATGGGGAAGAGAACACGGCTTGATTGAGATGGATTCACCAATCCCACAAAGAGTATTGCGGCTGGTTCAAAAAGCATTCCAGCCCAGTTAGAGTTTAAACAACCACACAAAAAGCTTGTCTTCACCTGACCTGAGGGCAGCAAGATGAAACTTTTCAGAAGATACACAGTGTTTTTTTGTTTTTTTTTTCTTACAGAGGATTCAAGACGTGATATGAAAATGAAGACGCGCATCTCACTGAACAAAAAAAAAAAAAAGAAAGAAAGAAAGAAGAAAAACAAACAGAGAGATGAAAATTCTCCTTTATTTCTCTCCTTTCTCTCTCCTGCCATATTAACAGATAGTTCTGTCTGATGTCTTTGCTAAAGGACACTCTGGCTGACTAGACTCCATTAAAGAGATCAGCGGTCCATTGAATTGGGAGGGAGCACTCAATCAGAGAGTTCCAGATTAACCCATGAGAGTGGAGCACGGCTCCTGGCGTGTGTGTTTGGGCAGGATGCTGGGCCTCTCATGCCGCCTGCACCCAGGCACCCTAATGGTTTTTCTAATGATGTGTCCCTCACATCACGCACAAGGCGCAGCGTGCATCCAATTGCCTTCTGTGCTGCATCCTCCTCGCTGTTCACCATCAAGCCTGTCCTCAATCAAAACAACAACAACCGCTAACGCGCGCACACACACACACACACACGCACACACATGCGCGCATGCACACACATACACAGTAACCCACAACATGCACACAAACCAGACACACCCACTCATATGCATGCACATACACTTTGCAAACACACACACACACACACACACACACACACACACACTTCATTCAAGCTGTTTTGGCCTGTTCTGGTACTCCCTTTTTATCTACACTACATCTACCCCACACTGTGCCAACAATGATGTGGGTAAATTAACAGTGGTACAGCAATTACGCAAATTTATTGGAATTCATGTGACATTTTCATTATGCTTGTCTTAAATTCTCCCTCAATTAAAGAAATGAGAAAGATATGTACGATGGTATGCATGCCCGTTTATTGAGATATCCGGGCCCAGACCATCCCCTTGTTAAAACAGTCACCTCTCGATTTTTAATGTCAAATGATTAGTGTGCCACTTGAAAATGGCTGTAAAATACAGAATCGGCTGATGGTGCTGTTAGAAGGTAATTACTCCTAGTCATAACACAGTACCTCTCTTTGATGTCCTAGATGAAAGACGTTTGTCTTTAATCTTTTTTTTTTTTTTTTTTTTTTTTTTTTTTTAATATGTTGTTTTGTTACAGAGATGTAGATGAGAGATGTGTTTAAAAAAAGAAAAAGAAAAAGATTTTCAAACTTCTTCCAGATCAGTAGACGTGACATGGTTTTGGAGAAGGTTCTGGAAACATAATTGTTGTTGAACGTAGAGTTGGGCTCAGTCTCGGACAGATGAGACATAGTCTGGTCACTGAAGGAACTGGCTGTAGAATGGACACTTTCATTATAAGCATTAGCACAAACAATTTCTGAAATGTTTTAAAACTAAGAATGCACAAATTTGAACAGAGCATTTCTCAACAAAGGACGCTTATTCCCCTAAAACAGTACCAACATTTGTTAAAGAGTTTCCCAATGCTTCTTAAAGTTAAAAACATAGAATAATTATTATTATTATTATTATTATTATTATTATTAACCTTGATAAATCAAACAAGCTGTTGTTCTTTCCATTCACACCACAGTTAAATGACTTTTAACAGGTAAGAGAACATGACAGGTGTGCCCAGACATCTATGACCAATGACAGTCACATGATCAGTCAAACCACTGGTTTCAGCCATCAAGTCCTCAGTGAATAAAAACAACACTTACACAAAAATCGCACAAAACACTTCTGAAATAACACAACAACAGTTTTTTTTTAAACAAATAAAATACAAATTCCAAATAAAGATACTCCAAATCAATACACACGTTGACAATAACGCTGACACACCATTGTAAACTGAAAGTAACTCCTTCACAGCAGTCTTCAGAGTAGGATAAAGAAAACAAAACAAACAAACAATCAAACAAACAAATGCATGGGCCTCGAAGGTACCGTGGTAGTACGTTTTACAAGTCTATTGTCTTCCGCTCTTTGTGATCCGCCAGCTCCAGCCTGAAATGTGCAATTTTCAGTAAGAGTTTTTCACTGCTACTTTTAGAGCAGCTCAGGATGACTGAATCTGTGCAGACGTTTACTGAGAACAAACATGTGAATGTAGAACCCCCACCCCACCTCCAAAACCCCATCCCCAAACCCAAACCCGTTATTTTAAGTGTTGTGTGACAACGTGGCGAGCTTTTTCGCCGCGGCGGTAAAATCGTGGGGTACGGCGCTACGATGTGATCTGTCAGGATTTATGACACGAGATGAGAGTCTGTCTATACCCTCCGTGTGACGCTAGATCAAAACTCTTACGTGCCAACTTTTCCGTACGTCGTTTGTCAGGGTGCGCGTTCGACGATGTCACTGACCTGACATCGCGACCACGTTGCTCGGGGGTTGCGGTCGGACAAGCTTGCCCGCCTCCGAGGTAACGATACCCTGCAATTGCGTGGAGAACAATTGCAGTGCGCGATGGGAGTAATGACGCTATGATTGAGAGAGTTGTTTGGTGTATCTCTGGCAGAAGAGTGCTTTCTGTCTCCAGTGCTTTCTCTATGGCTCTCCCCCGATTTTCTTTTTCTCTTCTTCTGGGGGAACTGGTCAGAACAGTTCTGGCTAGTGGAGAGGCTGCTCCATATAAGCAGAGGCTTTGAGAAGGCACAGAAAGAGAGAAAGAGAGAGAGAGAGAGAAGGAAGGCTGAGGCTCTGATTACTTTAGAGCGGTGCAGTGAGAGGGTCAAGTCAAGTTCATTTGAGAGACTCCTCTCCTCCAGTGCCTTGATGAGGTAGGAAATCAAATCCTCACCTCGACGTAGCATGAGTAATGTCTGAGGTGTTGGGTGCATCCCTCTTTCCCTCCCTCCTGCTGAGACGTTTATCATCAGCCCTTCTCCCCTGGAAGGCCAGGTTTGGAAAAAAAAAAAGAGAGAGCGAGAGAGAGAGGATCAGACAGTGGGAGGTTGTGTTGAAGGGGCTGTTCTTCACTGCTAGGTCTCATCTTTAGCATTCCAATCTGTTTAATGTCGATCTTGTTGTGTGTGTGCGTGTGTGTGTATGTGATGTATTTCTAAAGATTTACAAGGGAGCCTTAGTAAGTTCTTCTACACTATACCTCGCTGGTAGAATTTGCCAAATCATGCTTCCACGCTACCAGACAGGCTAACAGGTTTTCTTTTTTTGCAGAGGGCCTTAAGAACAGAGTGACACTAAGAAGGCTATTATTGCCAAACAGTCTAAAACGTGGCATGCTAGCACACAGTGTGTTACAGTGCTACTGCATTCCCTGGCGTTCAAGGACATAGCGGTGTGAAGCAGGCCTTCCTGCTTTATTGTGACAGTTCCTTTCACACTTTTGCCACCTCCAAGAATGTGAAGAAGAAAGTTCCAGCTCATCTCTCTCACAGTCTCTGACTCTCTCTCTCTCTCTCTCTCTCTCTCTCTCTCCCTTTCTCAGTTTCCTGGCAGCTAGCGACTTTAATGTGATGAAGGCTGACGGGTCATACAGATAGCCCCCCCATTCTCTTTTTCACCCCTCAGTTCCTGTAGCGTGCAAGTTGCAGCGCTACCTCTGATGAATGCACAGTTGGGCTGTAGCCCCCTGGCAAGCTCTCCTGTAGGATGTGTGATGTCATAGCCCCAGGGCAGCCAATGTTCTACTGGTGATACTGACAGCTCCTGGTCTGTTGAAGTCAACCTTTTTTTTTTTTTTTTTTTCATTTTGGTCGAGGGTTGTGAGGGAACTGTTTTAGTTTAACAGGCTCTCATTTTGTCAGGACCTGTCAATGCTGCAGACGTCTGTATCTTAGCAGAGGCTTCCAGGAAGAACCGCGGTTACCTCCGCACGTTTCAAACCGACCGCGGTGGTGGAGAGACCAAAATCTGAGTCTATGCCCTCAGGCAGACAGGAAAGGTGGAGGGATGGCTCATTCGGTCGGGCATCTCTCTCCATCTACTGTCTCTCGGTTCTCGTTCAGACCTCAGACGGCTACTGTACTCCACTGCCGCCATCGCCTGCTCATTAAGGCGTTTGATCAGTATGGAAAAAAACCATCTCCCGTGACCTGTCAAACAGGTACTATCAGCTTGTTGTTTAGCCCCTCACCTTCAACAGAACAGACATTAATGATGAATTTTAGAAAATTATAAATGACCTTGAAAAGATTCTGACTCACTAGTTAGCGTCTGAGATCTTTAGAGGAGGTTTATTTGATTTCATTAATTAATTAATTTACTTATTTATTTGGTGGTGGGGGGGGTTGTACCGAGCATGCTATCTGTAGAAATGGCTCAGTTTATTTCCACTTTATTTACTTTTAATGATCATGTTTATCTACAAATCAATTTGGACTTGGTGGATCCCAACATGAATATTTTACATGACTCTATGATAAAACCATGAGTTTTAGAAGGTTGTTCATTTCTCACTGAAACAGATAAAAAAAAGTAGTCTTAAACACAATTCATATATGACACTGGGCTTATGCAACAGCCGTGTGACATAGTCAAGCAGAGCGTAATCTGATTGTGGAAAATGACTTACAGATAAGACTTCCCAAGCATCTGTAAACAAATGTTTTTTTTTTTCCTTTTTTTTTTTTTTCCCTAAAGAGGTGTGCCAGTGAAGTGGAATATCAAATTTATTCATTACTCTTAACGATCTCGCTATGCAATTATTGATTATCTTTCATTCTGAGGTTATAATGTGAATTGTTTTCTTGCGTAATACTCATTAGGTTGCGTTTTGCATTCGGCATCATGCTTTACACGTAATGGGAAAAGGGCCTTGTGCGTGGGTGCCTTGGTATGAGGAGCAGTAAAAAACAGTTGTGCGTCTGTGTCCTTGACTGGGTCACGCACAGTGCTTATGGTGAATCTCAAGACTCTGAGAATGTCTGTAGTGATTGGTAGATGAGACTGGCTGGATAATTTGTTGTTCGTTTGAGGGTGGTGGTTGGGGGGGGGGGGGGGTTACAGTGAAGTGCTGACTCTGTGTGTGCTGTAGTATAGCAGTGGAGCGCGTCGTTAAAAGAGCAGCTCTGTGGTCTTTTTTTTTTCTGAGAAGCACACAGGGATGATGGGAGATGAAGAGAGACTAATCTAACTCTTCTTCGCCGGACTGCCGGGATGTTTCCCCACGACACTGCTGAGTCCCTTTTAACCTTTTTCCCATTGTCTCTGCGCTAATATACATTAGCAAACAGCAGTTAGCTGTAATGGAGCTCTCTACTCCTGCTGAGCTAATGCTCTCTCTGACACTCTACCCCATTAAAGTTTGCCAGACAGCTTGCTGGAACCCGTAGTGTTAGTGGTTGTGGAAAAAAATATGTTATATAATTTCTGTAAACAAGTCAGGAAATGTAAATGAGTTTCATAGTGCCTTGGAGTAAAGCTCTTCTTTCTTTCTCTAACAGACTTTTAAGAAAAAGCGAAACGGTGATGTGATAATATTTATAATGTGAAATATTTCCCATTTGGGCCAAAGCACTTAACAGATCATAATCTGTTTCTACTGGTAGTTTGTAGAGTGTGAGGCTTTGTATCCATGTTAGGTCTTGTAGGCCTCGTCCACAAAGTTAGGGCCACAGTTGCTCTTGTTTGGTTTTTTCATTTAAAAAAGTGCCACCATGTTGTGTGTGTGTGTGTGCTTGAGACGAGTGTGCAGGTGAAAAAGTTCTAGGATTTATGGAGCATAGCATACTTAGAAGTCTAGATGTTTAGGGATTTTCTCTTGATACATATTTAATAGTTGACAAAGTGTGATGTCATTTGAATCTGTATGAAACATTGCAGAGTACCTACCCGAAGTGGCTAGACCATTCCCGTAAGATTGGGAAAACGATGTTTAGCTCATTACAGATGAATATTTCAAAAACGATGAAATTGACCATCTCACCCCAAACAACCTTCCCTGGTTTGAAATACGCGTAATTATGTGAATCCCATAGCGAGGAAAAAACTTACTGCTGGACAACTTACTGTTTGACTGATATGCTTGTGAATAATGAACAAATAAAAATGTCTTTTTGAGCTTAATGAGATGTTTCAACCACACAAAATTGTGTATCTCCACGGCAGCATAAGATAAGATCGATTGTATTAGCGTGTGGTAAAACTCAATATAGGTCTCTAGATAACATTATCAGCATTCCTAAGTATCACTGTGACAAATGAGAGCTTTGATTCTGTTAGATAAGCACTATATTCATTTGTTTAATTAAAACAGCCCGTCTCTTCGTGGCAAGGGGTCATTTTAAAAATGTTAAAATTAAAACACGTAATTAAGCCGAGCTCAGATAAGGACCCCTGTGTGGCAGTTGCTTCTGCCGGTGGGGAAGAGAAACTTAATTTATCCCCCGTGCAATCCCGCAAGGTCGTTCAGTTTATTAAAGTTAGCCAAGCGCCAGTACGATAAAATATTTTATGTACTTGTCGGAAAAGGGAGGATGGAGATGAACCGTTGCTGCTCAGCTCTGGCTGAGTCTACGGGACGAGGTAGGCAATTAAGATGGCTTGTTATCACGTCTTTGAGAACAGTAGAAGGACTTGTACTGCAACAAGCACCTTGACAAAGATATTTGTTTGGGCAATGGAGTGTAGCATTAATTATCACACTCTTTGATTAAATGCGTCGTCCGGGAATGAATGTCATTTGTCTTGCTTGGTTTAAAAAAACCACACCCTGAGAAGAAGGGTGTAAGAGCACTTTCGGCAGATTTGGCTCGTTTGCTATTTTTAGACGTAGGTGTCATCGAAAGTTGAACGCGAGACCACTTTGTTTTGGCTTCAAAACCTTCTCTTTTCTCCATCTCTCCTCTCTCTCAAAAAAAAGAGCTTTTAGAGATGAGACATGAAATATGTTCTCAACGGGAGAGCATTCAGTGTCTTCTGTCTATATTTGCCTTAATGAACACTTAACAGCAAGACATTTGTCAAACATAAAAACGTGTTAATACCGCCCTGGCCAATCAACATCAAATCATATCGCGGACATGACTCTATCTTGGGAGGCTGAATTAGGAGGAAGGTGCAAAGAGCAATCCAAACGTTAGACTGTTAGAGAAAATTGGAAGTACATAGCCTGCTGGGAAGGATAACTCAGGTCAAATTTGCTCTTTGATAATCAACTCTGGAGGTGTTTTAAATGATCGGTGCGCCGGATTTGTGAACTAGTCGAGTTGAGCCCAGTGTTGTTGACTCCCTCTGGTGTAATAGCGCAGGTTATCTCTGACATAGTGTTCTCTCTTACGGTTGTTATGGGGATAAATCGCAAAATATGCAATATCTTGCTGCTAGTCAGTCACTTAAATGATATTATGCTCAAATGAACACACAAACACACACACACACAAAATCACTTCCATTAAAAAAAAAAAAAACTCTTTCCCCTGTGCAGCTTGTTCTCTCTTTCTGTGTGTGACTTTGTCTTAAATTACTTCTTTTTTTTTCTTTGAATGACTGAGAGACCTTTAAAGTCACTTATCATCCACCTACACAAGACTGAGTATGGTTAAGGATGAAGGTAACAGCAGATTTCTTACACGATGCATGGTCTGTTTTTATGAGGCTTTTCATTTTTTATTATTTTTTTTTTTATTTGGTGGGGTGGGGTGGGCGGGGATCCCCAAAATACAACACAATGTCCCGCTTGTCTCTGTATCTGTATTTTTATGTGTATCTGCTTTTTGTGTTTTCTCTCCTTCATTCATTTGAGAAAAGTATACAGTATATGTGTGCTCAGAATTGTATTCTTGTATCTCAATTCAGCCCAGTTTTCTCTCTCTCGCTCTCTCTCTCTCTCTCTCTCTCTCTCTCTCTCTCGCTCTCTCTCTCCTGCAGTCAGGAGTAGAGTGCAGGCTCAGTTTCAGCTGAAGCACAGCAGAGAGAGAGAGAGAGAGAGAACTGATATCACGTGGTAATGCTGGTTAACATTCTCAGCACTGCTCTTTGTTTGGATACATAAATCATTTGAGGAAGACCTGGAGCTGTATTACAAAGGTCACTTCAAATCTAAAATAAAATGGAGTGCAACCCAGAGGGAGAAGGCCTCAACAGTGGCTGCCTTGTGCCAACACATACCTCTGGCTGTCAGAAACTGGAGAATCGCTGCCCCTGAAACCGTGTGTGTGTGTGTGTGTGTGTGTGTGTGTGCACGTGTGTGTGTCACACTGTAGCATAGCTTAGCTGGACATGAGGGACCAAACTCAGTGAGAACTGTAACGGCAGTGGCCGTGTAAGCCCCGTCTCCAGAGCCCCTCGGGGAGTTCAAGGTAGAGGGAGAATCTCTAGCTGGAATCCCAGAACCGTGAAAACGACTGCCAGCGTCCCCCATATTGCGGTGGAGAGGCCCTTTGATTATTGAGCCCTGACTAAAGCGGCCTTTTTACGGGGGGCGGGATAGGACGCCCAGGGTCGGCGGCAGAGATGCGGCGACGCTCGGCGATTCGCCGGAACGCTCTCAAGGCCGAGGAAACAAATATGCTCCTTTTCCTATTTCACTACATGTCAGCGTGAAGTAGGGTGACAGGTATAATGCCTAAAACAGCCCTGCAGTTCCATCAGGTCTCTGACAGCTTTATGGGTAGAGGTGTTTCAATCACGCCTTGGTCTCCCCACGCATCAATCTCGAACTGTCGTGTAACTCAGGAGACTCTAGGTGAGCTCCACAAAGCCTAGAGAGAGAGAACCACCTCCAACATCCTCTCTCTATGAAGATTAAAAACACAGCAGAGCTTTATGACTCCAACCCTGGGAAAAAGAAGAGAGAGAGAGAGAGAGAGAGCACCAAGGGAGAGAAAAGAGAGAGTAGAAGGTAGAAGGAGGTGATTACTAACCTTTGCTGGTTTTTTTTTTTTTTTTTTTTTTTGCTTTTTTTTTTTTTTTTTTTGCCAGGTGTGAAGCAATAACATGAGCAGCTGTAACAATAAAACATATTTGTCCCCAAATAATAAGAGACGTATGTTGAGAGCCGTGTTAAATGACCTCCTTCGCTGTGACCGGGAGGTTTAAATGAAAGTCGGGGAGCACGTGCGGGATGTCATAAGCAGACAGTGATATATGAAGCAGGTAGAAAAGCTCACACCAGCCACGTATTCAGTGCTAACCCAGGCTGGCCGGCAACACAGCTGGGACTGTTTTTCAGCCTTTCAGTACAGGTTTGGCAGACTGTCTCTCCGCACTGTGGAAGACACTGTGTGTGTGTGTGTGTGTGTGTGTGTGTGCGCGTGTGAGAGAGAGAGAGAGAGAGAAAGAGATAGAATACTGGCTTGTGTCGGTGTTGGTTGCACCTGCTGTATGTGACAGCACCTCCTGTTTGCTCCAAGGCCCAAAGCCACCGTTATGCTCCGTGGCGTGCTGTGGGAGTGGGTATGGAGCCTGTAGCTTAGGAGATATGAGTGAAGCTGATGGGTGGTAATTTGGCAGCACACAGCTTTGTGGCTTCTGACCAACTCGATCTTTGAGAGACACTCTTCGTAACCCTTATGCACATCCCCGCTGTGTTTAGAGACGCGAACGTGCCATAAACTATAACGAACGCGCACAAAAAAAACGGTATCGCGTTCTCATTTTTTAATATTGTTCTTTTACCGAGATCATTTATAAGAAAGTTTTTTTTTTATATCGATCACTTATTTTATGAGTTTATTCTCTCTTGGTTTTGATTCACTTTAATAGTTTATCGCCGTGTTCAAGGCGAATACCGCTGGACGTCGGGAAGTCCCTTGCGGTGACTGTAATCTGCGGCCTCTCTCTGTGGGAACTCGTGAATTCCCGCTCTACCCGACCGCATGTCTGAAAAAAATAAATAAGTCATATTTTCATTTGTCCTCTCCCTATATTCAAAACACTAAACAGAATAGTTCATGAAACATTGATGGGAATCTTACATTATTCATTTGGGAGGTGGTGGTGGTGAGGGGGGGGGGGGGGTCCTGTTCCTTTGTTCCTGAGAGGAAATGAAAGATGGGTTGACGTGGAGTAAAAGTGTGACAGGACGGATAAAGGAGTGCGGTATGTACATCGGTTGGACAAAAGCTGACCGAGAGGCGGTTTGCATTATGTTTTATCTCTGTTCTGACCAAACGCTATTTCCTGTCGGCACAGCTCATAGTCAGAACAGAGGAAAAGCCCTGAACTAGGCTAGAAAAAGAGAGAGAGAGAGAGAGAGAGAGAGAGAGTGTCTGTGTGTCTGTTTTATCTCATCTGAGAGTAAAATCACGTTTGTTTTCACAGTTTCAAGTGACTTTGGTTGAAACACCCAACAGCTAAATGATCAGTTTTGCAGTTAACAGGGAAATGAAAATGGCACGTTGTGACAGATAATGACTTCTTTGTTTGCAGTTATTTTATTATTTTCTCCATTTATTTGGTTTTGCCTTATACATATTCCTCCCATGTATCATACATATATGCATATATGTGTGTGTGTATGTATATATATACACACACACACGCACACACACGTGGTGGCTGATGTTGACACGTGTGTGTGTGTGTGTGTGTGTGTACATATATATATATATATATATATATATATATATATATATATATATATATATATATTATGAGCTCTGATGTTAGTATATGCAGTCAGTTGCTAATTTGAGTGTATTTTTGATATGGATACAGACACAGCAGATGAAAGGTCACTTTGTTTTTCTCGTTCCCATGGCCCTTTTTCCTTCATTAAGACAAATCATGAAAGCCTTGAATATTGATTCCCACATTTCTCAAGGCCGCACTTTGAACCAGGTTTCCGAATGGCGGAGATAATGGTTGTTTACATGCTGCCGTAATAGTTGATTTGGAGGGGCGAGTTATTTTGCCGTTCCTGTCGGTCGTCTTGGTGGCTGATGTTGACTGATGAGTGGTAGGCGACGGGGGTGTGACCGTATTCGTATTCCAAGTGGATTGAATTGAGGATCTCTGCGTGCGCTCTAATAACGAGGGTAAATTTCCTAACGACTCTAAATGACATGGATGGCGAAAGAGCCCATCAGGGGCCTGAGTTCTTGGGTTGGGATTGAGGTGGGGAAAAGTCAACGAGAACATTTGGAGAACTAGAGTAATGGTCTCTGTGTTATCTGAATACACCAGCCCACCAGCGCAACTCGCAAAACTGCCCAGAAGCAAACACATCAAATTCCCTCGTTTAGAGAGGGTTGGGAAATGGACATGAATGAGAGAAATCGTTTTCAGTGGTCGTGTTTTTTTTTGTTTTGTTTTTTTTTCCTTTCAGTCATCTTGGCTCGAAAAATGTAACACAGATTCTCAGAAAGCACTTGTTTTTCATCATCATTAAGATTCTTAGAGTTCATTTAAAAAAAATAAAGTTTGTGAGTAGGATAACTAAAAAGCTATGATTTGGTTTCAGGTTTTGACTCTAAATCCTTAAGGTACAGTAACAAGTTCAGAGAGCTTTTGTGTGTTCCACGGTCCTAAAAATTCAATCACTTTGTTGTTTCTGCATTGCTAATTTACTTACAATACAAAATTGAAAATAAATGAAAAAAAAAAACAGTATTTACTCAGGTAAATGATAAAACATCAAGCAAATGCAGTTTAATTACCTTTGTTTTCATGCTATTACAGATTTCACAAACATTACAATGCCAAGGATAGACTAATTCAATCAGGAGTATTACTGATGATAAACAGTAGGTCTCCAGCTAATTCCCTCCATATTCTACACACCGCTGCGTCGAGATTTGTAATGCTGAGAATGTTTACATCTTTCAACATCTCAAATCCCTCCACTAACAATTGCATGCTGGATTTTATGAATATTAGAATCTCATTATCTGTGAAGACCTATTAAAAAAAAAATAACCGCTCGGTGTCTGTTCACATCACAATAAGTCACCACGGGGTTGGTATACGTGTAGTGTATGTTATGTATAAGTTCTTTTCTCAAGCTGATGTATAGGCGCTATATGTCCTACATACGAACATACACGGCGTCTTGGAAATCAAAATGAACCTGGAGACGGGAAGGCTCCAGGCGTGAACGCCATTCTGGAGGTCCGATGCATTGAGTGATTTACCCCTGTAGCTTAATGGAGCAGTTTTCATCTCTTGTCCATATTTTTTCATTCTTTCTCTCTTCCTCCGGTCTGGCGGGCGAAGATTCTCGCTTTACGGCGTGACAAGTCATCTGTCACGCCGTAGGATGGAGGGATGAAGATGACAGGGAAAAAAAAAAAAGAGTGTCTGAGGGACTTGCCTTTTTTCTTTTTTAATCTTTCAGAAGGAAATTAAAGAGCGGATAACAAACAAATCACCTCGCTCTCTCTCTCTCTCACATATGCCTGGTATCGGTCTTCGCTGTGCCAATCACTCCTCTAAATGGGGTTGTTTGGACAGTGAAATGGACGTTGTAGGGTTGAGATGATCTGATGGGTGTTTGGACATTTGCTGTTGGACAAATGTGATGCAGAGGGAGATACTGACACAGATACTAATGTTTTGATGAACAAACAATGTGTGTGCAAGTCTATTTGTTGTTATTGCAGCTGCTGTTATTGTTGTTGTGGCTGTTGTTGTTGTTGTTGTTTATGGCTTGTGTTCCTAATATAGTATCTTGAGCTAGTGGTTTTGGAAACTAGAGAGGTAAAAACCTCCTGTTTCTCTCTCATGTCTTCGAAAAGTTAATATTTAAATGAATTTTAAATATGTAATATTAAGAACTTTATTGTCTTGTTAGTGTTTTATAGTTAAGCTGTACTTAAATTCAGTTAACTACCAAGTAGCAATATGTGTAAACTGCTTCAAAATAAAGTACGCATTCATGCCTATATATTGCTCTACAGGTGTCTAACAGGTATCAGAGCCCTCTAATGTAAAGGACAAACTGACTTTTCTCTATAGGCTCTCTGATGTAAAGGACAGACTGACTTTTCTCTATAGGCTCTCTAATGTAAAGGACAGACTGACTTTTCTCTATAGGCTCTCTAATGTAAAGGACAGACTGACTTTTCTCTATAGGCTCTCTGATGTAAAGGACAGACTGACTTTTCTCTATAGGCTCTCTAATGTAAAGGACAGACTGACTTTTGTCTATAGGCTCTCTAATGTAAAGGACAGACTGACTTTTCTCTGTAGGCTCTCTAATGTAAAGGACAGACTGACTTTTCTCTATAGGCTCTCTGATGTAAAGGACAGACTGACTTTTCTCTATAGGCTCTCTAATGTAAAGGACAGACAGGATTTTCTCTATAGGCTCTCTGATGTAAAGGACAGACAGGCTTTTCCCTGAAGGCCCTCTATAAATTGCTGATGAAAAAATGTGTATTGAGACTATCAAGGGGAATTCTGGTTGTGTGCTCCAGTGCGTGGTAGTCGTCATCAGATTGAGTTAGGCAGACATGACCGGGCATGGCCTGTCGCTCTCTCTCTCTCTCTCTCTCTTTCTCTCCTCTCTATCAGATCTCAGCAGGTCATTCTGGCTGCCTTTAGACAGGCCACTCCAAATGAAATGGGCAAGGACACTCATTCCCTGAATCCAGACACAGTGCGGATGAAATAAGACACTTTATTACAAATCTTTTTTTTTTTTCCTTCTTGTGTTCATTTGAGGGAAGACAAAATCTCTTTTTTGTTGTTAAAGGTGTGTCTTGGGGCAAAACAGCTGTATACAGGTTGGTAATTCTAGTTGTCCTGGATAATCAGAGCAATAACACGTGGAAAGAAAAACAACACGGAAGCCACTGTCTGGCACTGCTAGTCAGGGAAAAAAACAAAACAAAACAAAAAAAAACGTGTTGTTCTGAAAGCCTCTGTGCCTGGTCCAAAAACACTTGTGTTCTACAGAATGTGGCTTTTGTCCCTTGTCTCCAACCAATGTCACGGCTGTCAGCGCGGCTCTCTGGTGAGTGTGTGTGGAAGTGGGCAGATCGTCGGCGGCGTCCCAGCTGCCCCCTCCTTTGCTTTCACACTGCTGTCCTGTCTCCGAGTAGACCTGTCACTCAAACCGACCACATGAAAGAGGTCCATCTGAGTCAAGGGATCACCTCCTCCTCCTCCTCCTCCATCATCATCCTTCTCCTCTTTCCCCTAACTCCTTCACAAGCGTTCGTCCGAGATCTCCCTAACTCCTCCTTCCGTAATCTCCTCGTGTTTACGCCCATCGGTTCCAGAACCGTAAAAAAAAACCTGCAGAGCCGCTTCGGCTTTATCTACAAGTTACATGTCTGTCTTCGGTCGCTCCTGAGGGCTCTCCTTGGCCATCCTACCTTGACTAAGTTGATTATCCAACCTGAGCTGATACAGGATACACAGTGTTGGTTTGTACATGCCGCAAAAACAACAGGATGCTTGGATTTCGTAGGAACCTCAAAGAGTGAGAGAAAAAAAAAAAAAGAAAAACAGCCAAGATGAGGCCAAGGAAAGGAAAATGCTGGTCTGGAGGACTAGGCTGTGAGTGATTGTAGAGTGTCGGTGTGGGTTGGGCGTTGTCTCTCTTCATCTCCATAATTGAGATGTGCGTTCGGAGGCTCCACAGTGACATGTGGTGCTTTGGGACAGGGCACGGAGCAGAGGGGGCGGGGGGGGGGCCCTGCCCTGCCCTGCCCGTGATGCGCTGACTTCAGTCAACCTCAATAAGTGCTTCAAACGCTCCTACCTCTCCTTCTCTGTGTCACCCTCTCTCTTTTTCTTTCACCCTCTCTCTCTCTCTCTCTCTCTCTCACACACACTCACACACACACACACACACATTCTCCCTCCTCCCTGTGAGCCTGTGGCGGGGAAGTTAATTGGCAGCATCTGCTGTCTGGGAGCCTGAGCGCCCAGCTACCCCCCTGACACCTGGAGCCACCAGTCTGGCTAGAGGCACCAAGCGGAGAGAGAGCCCAAACCCGCAGCTGGCACCAGTGCCAGGGGGTATGTGGTCAGACTGGTTGTCCGCCTGTGCCAGGCAGGGACGCCCCCAGGGGACAGATGGTTTACAGATCTGAATATGATAGAGAGAGAGAGTGAGAGAGAGAGAGATCTGGTGTGCCAAACAATGACTTCTATTAATAATGGGCAAAGAGCTTCCAGAATTTGGCTGCCATTTGTGACTTCACACATATCTGTAAAAACATGACAGCGAAAGTGTAGTTGTGCAGTAGCGCCTCTGATAATAGGAACTGTTGTCTCGTCAATTTTGGGACGTGAAGTAGCTGCACTATCACCGACTGTAATGATAGTGGTTATGATAGTATACTATTGGTAACACAGTGTTTGAAAACATCAAAGGTAACGGTTAGCCTGAACAACAGAACAAAAACTCCTTATACAGAAGGAATGACTGAAGCCTTTAATATGTGTTTATAGGGTGTCTGTTACATTAAAAAGCCATATCAAAACAGATACCAAGTAGTTTCGTACATCTGTTGTAAGTGTACTTGCACTTTGTTGGGTATGCATTGGTTTTGTGATACTGGTAATAGTGACTGTTAGTGATTGTTAGAGCAACAGTACTGGTAATACTGATAGAAGTTAAAAGCATGATAGAGAACAGATGTGGTGGTAATTCTAGTAGAACTGATAGAAAAGGAAATTTTCTCTTTGGTACAAGCAGAGCGTTCTTAAAACTTTACAGTCTTCCCGGACGAGTGTTCTCTTGAGGAATGGGAGTAGTTCACTAACCTAACGTGCTTTGACTCTTGATTCAGCTAACGCCTGACCTCAATATCACATCATGCGTTTAACAGTGTCATCAAGTGACATCAGTAGCTCCGCGGCCATATTGGGTGTCTATTTCATTAGCCAGATCTCCTGAATGAGTCACCCAGTGATGCCACAGAACAAATCAGGGAAGACATCTTTGCTGTTGCACTCATGCTGTAACAACCTGTGCAGTGGAATATGGTACGAGTCATTGATGCTAGACACCTTTGTTTTCGACATCACTCTCACAGTAGGCTCTTTTATTAACATAACCTTACAGTGTGATAGGAGCAATGTGGAAAGATCTTTAAAGACTCTATCACAAATATAAATTTTGACTTAATTACAAAAAAAAACTTTTTTACAAAAAAAAAAAAAAAAAAAAGGAAATTTAAAATAATCTCAGACAAAACGTCCTAGATGTAACTGGTATGGTTTCGCGATGAGATCACCTCTGTTTCAAATGTTGAAAAGAGGAATTTTCCGGAACTTCCATTTAGTTGTGGAAGTCTGTTCTAGTCCCAATATAAATTCATCTGGTAGCGAACGAACTTTAATTTACACCAATGTGCCTTGTTTTTGTAGTTAAATTTGACATGTTTCAATTCGATTATAGCTGTATTCTTAGCGCTAGGAAAAGTCAGTCTGTGCTCTGGCATTGCTAGTCTACCTTTCTCTCTCAGCTCAGCTAAGACCAAATAACTAAATTGAGTGGAATAGAAATCGGAGACAGACAAGAAACATTTGGTGTCAAATCCAGTTTGGAGAAGCAGTGACAGCTAAATGGATATCGTATATTGTAATTGTTCAGCACTTTTTTGTAGCGTGTTGGTTTATGGCGCGGGGCTAACAGATGCTCCTCATTTGGAGAACACAGCCTTGAGCATTGTCTTTGGGGGCTGACTCAGCTGTCATAGTTTAGCTGGGTGGGGATGAAAGTGGAGTCTTGATTGTCATGGTTTTGGACAGTGAGTGAGGTGTCTCTGACTCAATATTCCTCTGTGATATAATCTTAGAGCCTCAGCAGTAATAGACATTAGCCCACCCACGCGCCGCATTCAGACTTCATATAACTCTGAACCTAATCTTCATACACTTTCCATGAGCCAGCCGAGGGGCTGAATAATATTGTTTACAGGTAATAAATACCTGATGAAAGCTTTACTTGCCCACACACACACACGCACACGCACACACACACACGCACAGAGAGAGAGAGAGAGAGAGAAGAAAAGGCAGTGTGAGGAGGCAGCTTTGGAAAGTGAGAAGGTGATGATCCAGTTGGATTATCCTTCAGAAAGGCCTTATCGGTGTCTCTTTCCTTCACTTTCTGGGTATCACGACCCCAGGCTTCATTAAGCCAACATGGCTAGCGCCGCGCTATTAAGCCAACGGCCATTTTCCTGCCTGTGAAGATGCAGCCCAATTTTAATGGAAGCTAATATGGATAACCCCCCCCCCCCTTTCCTTTTTTCCCCCTTGGCCATCTCCCTCTTTCTCTCTCTCACTCACTCTCTCTCTCTCTCCCCTTTTCTCTCTGTCTCTCTGTCTTGTTCTCTCTGCTCTCTGTGTGCCAGTATGTGAGTGTGTGTGTGTGTGTGTGTGAGAGAGAGAGAGAGGGAGTGAGTGAGTTCAGTATTGTTAGGCAGTCTGGCGCCAGGCTGTCTCCTTAGGTCCACTCCACCCACTCTGCTGATGCAGTGAGCCGACACATCTCTGGCCTCCCCTGGGAGGGGGAGGGGGAGAGGGCCGGGGTGGGGTGGTCCTCAGCCAGTACACCTGCACTAAAACATCCTCTCTTTTCTCATCACTCTCTCACTCTCTCGCTCCTCCTTTTGTGTTCTCTTTGTATCCTTTGAATTGTAAACACTTTCTCCCTTTCTCTCTCTCTTTCTTTCTCTCTTTCTCTCTCTCGCTCTCTCTCTCTCTCTTTCATCTGATTGCTACTTTTATATAAGTGCTAATAAGCAAATACATATTTTAGTCTGAACGAAACTTGAAATCATTTTATTTTATTTTTTGTGTTGTCTTGATCTGTTGACAGCAACAATAGGAAAATTCTTTACCTGGTAATAAAGAGCGCATACACACTCACACTCATTCTCATAGAAACACACACATACAGTTTTATAGCGCAAGGTGTTGTGTGTGTGTGTGTGTGTGTCTGCCAAGGTGGCATGTCAGTGACCTGCTCTGACCTACACAGGGGAGACACTAATACTGGTTTTGACACCTAGGGGGTTGCCGTCTCTCTCTCTCTCTCACACACACACACACACACACACAGACACCCACATACACACTGTCCCAATGCACCAGGGGAACAGAACTGACATCATGCTGGCTGTATGTTAGTGTGTTAGTGCCTAATGCACACCTGCCCCCGCTGCCCCGTGGGCAGAGTGGGTTTGGGGTAGGGTGGAGGGCATGGCGCCACGCTGGCTGGATCATGGTCCTCATCTGCTCTTGGCTAATTGCACCACAGCACCCCAGCGCAGTTGGGCTTCTAGTTACCACAGCAGGGCCCCCCCCCCCCCTCCCCCATACACGAGAGGGGTGGGGTTGGGCGACTGGCAGGAGCCAGAGCCCCACCCCTGCATCCACCCAGAGACTCCTCCGTCATATTATCCATCCAGATGGGACCGGACACCTGGGGCAAACACGGTGGGGCTTAAATGTTAGGGAACACGTTGGCCATATTTGTTATATAACTGAGACGGTCTTGTTCCAAAGAAAAAAAAAACAAGGAGAGAGTGAATCAAAGGAACGCTCTTGCGTCGTGCAGTGAGACAAAGAAAGGGTGTGACTTCTTTTGTCTCTTCTGCTGTCGGCGAGTTTCTTTGAGAGGAGAGCTGGTCATCTTGACTGTTCTGGAAACCCAAGAGCTACGGCCATCTGCTGGTCACTGAGGGAGCAAACACATTACAGAGAGAAAGGAGAGAGAGAGAGAGAGAGAGAGAGAGAGAGAGAGAGAGAGAGAGAGATATTCTCAGCCCGCGTGGCATTCTCTCCCTGTTTCTTATTCTTTTCACCTTACCATTCATCTATCACTACTCCCTAATCAACAAAGTGGTATTCAGGCTGATATTTAAAATAGAGGCATTAGAGCCAAAGTGTGGGCGTGTTGAAGACAAGGTGACTTAATCATACCTCTAAGTGTTAGTCACTGTAGTAGTGACACTAGCTCTGGGTCTCGCAATGGCATTGACTCACAGTGATGAATGTGTGTATGTGTGTGTGTGAGTGAGAGAGTGAACAAGAGAGTGAGTTAGAGAGAGAGAAAGAGAGAGGGAGAGAGAGAGAGAGAGGGAGAGAATTGAATAAAGCCCGGCATAGTGTACATGTGTATTTGTGTGGTTGGGGGGTGTGTATGTGAATGAGTGTATTTGTGTGAGTGAGAGAGAGAGAGAGAGAGAGCGACATAAAACAGAGCCTAGCAGCGCGTGTTTGTGCCGTGTCTCGTCCTTTTGTGTGTGTGCTTGTACGTGTGTGATTTTTTTCTTTTTTTTTGTCATTCTGGGTTATGTATGTTAAACTGAATTGCCTCACACGCTTGTAATTAGAGCTGCCTCAAGCCCTAATAAGACTCATGACAAGCCACTGTGCTTCCCAGCTGACCCCACTCTGGGAGCCCTCTCCACATATCCCACACAGCGCGTCTCCCTCCCCGCCGTCACTTCAGACGGGAGTCGATCTGAAGTCCCAATGCTTCAGAGAATTGTCAGGAGGGTAGCAATCCAGCGCCTCTAACACCCCAACTCCGACCCCCCCCCCCCCCTCCTCCTCGTTAGCTAGCTGAAGCTGTTCTGATGGAAGGCACTCCATGTTTCGATGACTTATTTTGATATATTTAATGAGGTCGTAAACGCGCGGAGCCGTGGTTGAGTGAAGAGCTTCGGCTACATGTCAAATGACCCTCAGTGTGGACCCTGAGTGCTTGCGCTCGGGGTATTTGGCGTGCTCTTAAAACGCCGCTAAAAGCCGCTCGCCTCTAGCCCTTCTTATTCATGTGTGGCTGCGAGCGCGGCGCTAATGGACGCCGCTTCGGAGTTTATTGATTAACCGGTCGGCGTTTGGCCTCCTCCCGCCGCGAAACCTGTTCCTCTTGTATTCCCTAACATCCTCTTCGTCGGTAATGCCGTCCAAATCCTCCTCTGTATCGGCGAGCAGTTTCTAATCTCATCGCTAATCTAAACAGGGACGCATTTGGGAATAGGAACTCGTCTTTTATTTTTGCTCTTTAAGATAGACGCGTGTAAGGAGATGCATTAGAGCGTCCTGGCGATATCAGCGAATATCACCCCAGAGTCTTGGACGCGATTCAACAACCCTCCCAGTTTCCATTTCTGCATGCAAGCAAGAGTCGTAAAAAGCACTGGATTGGAATATATCACCCTGTGCATTTCCTCCAATTACTCTGGGGCTTTGAGTTTATGATTTCAGCTCTAATGACCCAATGATTTAAGGTCCGCAAGGCTGCAGGAGGGGCTTCGCAAGGCACTTAGCTCTAATACAGTCATGTCCCAAAGCATTTATGAAGGGAATTGAAGCTAAGGCCCTCCCTGCCTCTGCCAAAGAGCTGACAACACACACTGTCTGGCTGTATGTCTCGTCAAACACACACACACACACACACACACTCAGAGGGTTTTGAAGGGATTTAGTATCATTTGGGTCCCTCTCAAATTAGGATGAAAATCTCATTTAGCCAATAAGAGTAAGATCAGCGCTGCCCGCTGAGTGACTCATGAAATAATGTAAACATGATTTTTTTTCCCCCCGCCTTTTTTCTTTTTCCTTTTTTTTTTTTCATGTCATGCCTGTTTGAAGCTACATAGCTATATATAAATGTAAACTGATCATACATTTTTCTGAGAAATATCTACTACATAAATGTCCAAAACATATAGAATAATATAAGTGAGAGAGAGAGAGAGAGACAGAGTGTGTGTGTGTGCATGAGTGAGTGAGTGAATGAGTGAGAGAGAGAGAGAGAGAGAGAGTGGGAGAGGGAGGAGAGAGAGAGAGAGAGAGAAACGCAGAGAGACACAGAACACTACAAAGATAGGCTAGAAAACAACCAATATCTTTTATGACTTATGTTTCTTAACATGCTGGACAAAAAAAAAAAAACAGAATCATACAAGCAGTGAAACTAGAATCTCTGCAGGCTTTTAATTTTAACATCTCTGAAAGAAAGGAAAAAAAACCCAGCTTGTTTAAAACACTCCACTTCCCAGGATCCTCGTTTTCAAATGTCATAAAACCGCTCATTGTATTTTTCTCTCTCTCTCTCTCTCTCTCTCTCTCTCTCTCTCTCTCTGCAGTAGAGCAGAGCCCTGTAACCTTTCCTTTCCACAGAGAGGTCCAGCCTTATTCTCCAGCACTGTGACTGCGACTGGATGCTCTCCCTTAGCAATCTCAGAGCCCACGCACTCATCTGATGCTCTCCAGCACTGAGCAAATTAGAATAGCAATTCACATACCAAACAGAATTCAAATATGTTCACACACATGGCCAGCCAAATGACAAAACAAGTGAGGTTGCTTAGTAACAGTGCCATTGGATGCCATTTTCACGTCTGATTCTCGTCCCAAATGATAGATACATCACACGTACGAGTGGGAGGCCCACTTGACTCTTTTTTTTTTTCTTCTTCTTCTTCTTCTTCTTCTTTTTTTTCAGATCATTCTGGAACTGACTTGATTGTTATGCAAAAGAAGTGAATGACATGCAGTGTTTGAACAACAGTAAAAAAAATTGCACAATATGATGTGTGTGTGGTTTTTTTTTTTAGAGAGAGAGAGAGAGAGAGAGAGAGGAGGAGGAGGAGGCAGAGACACACTGCCACTTCAAATCCAGCTGTATTATCATAGCTATGAATTATCGCTATCATTCCACTTAAAACATTTTTTTTCTCTTTTCTTTTTTTTCTTTCTTTCTCTCTTTCTTTCTTTCTCTCTTTCTTTTTCGGCAGCTGTGCTTTCCCCGTTTGTCATGAATCGAGCTGGTGAAGAATTGTGTCACTTGACAGTTTGACGCGCATATTTTAAAGCGTTTAACCTTCACAACGTTAAGTATCTGACAGGCCAGGCTCCGAGAGGAACGAGAGGGGTGGGGTGGGGGGTTGGTTTGGCAGTGGGGGGGGGGGGGGGGGTGCAGAGGAGGGACCGTTGCAGCCGCGCCGACCTCTACGCTTGATTGATTTGAGAATATAGACAAGATGTCCCCTGTATGAAAGCTACCAATTTTATCCCTCATCTGTGAGAGTTCAGAGGAAAGCAGCCAACAGGAGAATCAAAGCCTGCCGCGTATGCGCTAAGTGAGTTGAAAAGTCTGGGAATGGAGAGTGACACCTCACTGAAGGCCTGCTTTTAGCTGACAGATCTTCTCTCACGCTGATGGTTGCATCGATACCTCAGCCAGCTGCCCAACTGAGACGGTTTTGCTCTTATCACATGAGGAATTTGCGAGATGAGAAAAAAGTTTATGGCGTATCTGTCATTTTCTTACGTTCTCGCACAAGTTGCGAGAACACTTTTTTTTTCTTCTTTTTTTTTTTTTTTTCGGCTGGCCGTGTCGTATTCGGAGTCGCCATGTTGTGCGTTTGAGATTGGTTTAGAGGTGGTGGAAGTGGATAAACGGGAAAAAGAGGGCGGTTGGTGTGGGTGTGTGGGTGTGGGGGGGGTGGGATGTGGTTGGAGGGTGGAGGCTGGATGCCAGCATAACCGAATCATGAAGTCACGTGCCGATTTTTCTTTTTTTTTTTTTTTTTGTTTTGCACGCGTTATTGTCCAAAGGGGGGTGGGGGGGCGGCTTTCTCAGACGCGGAGCGACGATAAATCTGTTTGGGAACGGGGGCACTGTACCACATCGTAAAAATAGGAGAAGCACAGGGGTAGCATCATTTAGATAAAACAAATTGCCAGCAGCCGTTTGGGAGCAGGCGCTCGCCGCGGAGATAGAGAACGCCGGGACGGCGGTCCGCGCACCGCTGCTCTCCGGAGGGACAGCCGAAGCTATTTTCTCTGGCCAATAACAGTAAAGCAACCCTGAGATGGCGCGCAGTAAATTCCTGTCAGGTAATTAAAATCAATAGCCAAGACTCGCTCAGTAGCCAGCAAGGTCAAACGGTGAAGAGGAGGCTAGATGATGGCAAACGGATAAATAAATAAAGAAATAAGGTGTCATTTTCTTTCATTAACCCTGAGATGGGAGGTTGTGTTACTGGGTGGCATAGGGCCCCCCCCCCCATTGCTCTCTGTCTGACCAGAACCCCTTTGGTGGAGGGTGAACAGACAGGGGTCTCGATCCCAACGTGTCATGACTCCACAGTCGGATACCAGAGCAGCCAAAATAGCGAGGGCTACTGCCACTGCCAGTCTAACCTTAGAGGAGGTGTGTGTGTGTGTGTGTGTGTGTGTGCACGCATGCGAGCAATCTGTGTGGACGTGTGTGTGTGTGTGTGTGTGTGTGTGTGCACGCATGTGAGCAATCTGTGTGGATGTGTGTGTGTGTGTGTGTGTGTGTTTGTGTGCGCACGCATGCGAGCACGTGTACATACAAGTCTTTGCGGGCGTGGGCGTGTGCGTGTGTGTGGGGGTGTGTGTGCGTTTGCGTGTGTTTTTCTTTTTCCACCGGTGTAATGAATCAAAATCGTCCGACTCCATAAGTAAGTCCAAAAGACGCCATCATTCAAGTAAAATCAACGCTTTGCATTTTTTTGGGGTCCCCAATAACAACGAACCCTTTAAAATACGACACAGTTGTCTACCCGTCCATAATAAACTGACACTGATTTCGATAATATTTTACATCACAGTTATATATCGGCTCCTCTGGCCCATATATATATATATATCCACTGAGCCACCATCAGATTTGAAGTGAAACATGTCCGTGAGGAAGAGGAGATGTTTAGAAGGCTGTCGTCGACTCCTCTGCGCTCTGACGCTGTGGTGTGACAGAGAGAGAGAGAGAGAGAGAGAGAGAGAGGCAGAGGTTTGCGGCGGGAAGCCGGAAGTTTCTGCAGATGCTGGATAAGAAAAGCGGGTGCAGGCGCGAAGAGGGTGGGTGGCGTGGGCGGGGAGCTGGGCAGTCGTGCGGCGGGGTGGGGGTTGGGGGGGGGGGGTGGCGTTCCAGCAGAGGAGGAGGAGGAGAAGAAGGCATTAGTATTCTGCTGAGACTCACACACTTACACACAGATAGCAACAGCTTCTCCCCTACACCCCTGTCGCCACGGGAATTATTGGCCTAGTGTTTCTCTCTTTTTTAGCTCTACAAAGCTGGGCTAATTTTGGTTTAATTTCGATTCAGCCTTTCACTTTGTAGAGGCAGCAGCGGTGTCTCTCAGCATGTGTGTTGAAGGGATGGGCGGATGTCTGTGTGTGTGTGTGTGTGTGTGTGTGTGTGTGAATGCAGATGTGTGTGTTTGTAAGCGTGTCAGCATAAAAAAAAAAAAAAAGATGGCAGTCCTTTTCACACCCAGGTGTTGCGAGGGAGAATTGAGTGAGAAAGAGAGTGTGAGAGAGAGAGAGAGAGAGAGAGAGAGAGAGAGAAATAGAGAGAAGCTCAGGTTTATTTGAGAGAGCTGTTTCCTCTGGCTTATCGTCCAGGCTGCGGCCACTGCTATCAGCCGCAGATAGCATCTCTATCTGATCCAACCCCTACAGGAGAGAGACGCCAACCGCCCATCACCCCATCCTCTGATCCTCCTCCCTCTCTTATCCTCGCCTTATCTTCTACTCCCTCCTTCCTCTCCCTCTCCCTCTCTCTCTCTCTCTCTCTCTCTCTCTCTCTCTCTCTCTCACAGGCACTTTCCACTCTCTCTTCCTCATGTTCTTTGTCTGTCCTTCTTTTGCTTTTATCTCTCTCTCTCCCTCTGGATTTGTTCACTCTTTCGCTCTGTTCTTTGTCAGCATTCATCATGTCCATTAATGCCCCCCCCCCCACACACACACACGCTCCCACATCCTGACTCTATCCTCTCTCTCTTCTGCTTGTCCTCATATCTCCATCTCCACTCTCTTCGTGTCTCCCGTGCTGATATTCCCGCTCTGAGCAAACAGGGCCTGTACCTTCCTCCACACGCAGAACCCGGCATTTAGCACCGGACCGTCCGATGTACCGACGGGTTTTAATCGAAACTACGTTTAGGACTGTCGCAAAACGGCTGTACATGACATACAGAGGCTGAAAGAAAGAGAGTGAGAGTTACGGAGATAAAGCGAGAGAGAGAGAGAGAGAGAGAGAGAGAGAGAGAGAGAGAGAAAGTGTAAAGCAAGAGTCTGTAGGGTATCCTGTAGTGTCACATTCCACATTGATCGCTGCTTCAGCCCCCTCATCATTTTCCCTTTGCCTCCACTTGTCATTAACCAAGAGCACGCCAGGCCCAAGCATGGGGAAAGTAAACACCTTACTCTAGGCCATTACTCTACAGCCCTCCACTTTTTTTTTTATCATGCCCTGCTAAAACACACACAAAACACACTGACAGGCAGCCGGTAATTACCAGTGATCAGCATCAAGCACTGCAGCTTCGGCGAATGATCAGATGCGTCACATGATATTATGTAAGCAATAAGCCATGACATTGTATGTGCTTTATTCCAGAATAATCATACATTCTGCCAGGCAAAGCCTTTAAGTCTTCTAAAATCTATATATCGAGGGAACCATAGCTATTTCTGAGTGTGCAGCACAGACAGCAGCATGAATCTTCACATGGTGTCTTTAGGGATGAGACCAAAGACGCCAAGCAGCATCGAGTCAATAGTTGTGTAGGATGGAATATTTAGTTATAGTTAAGTCGTTTACTGTTTGTTGTTTGTTTGTGAATGTATGTGTTGCAGTATTTCTGAGCTGAGGGAAAATGTCAATACAGCTACCAGTTATAAATAAATGTCTTTTTCTCTCTTTCTTTTTTAACTCGCATAATAAACGGAGCCAAGCCGCTTTTTGAAGAAGTCATTGTTGCAACGTGCTTTCGTGGGTTATGTGTACGCGTTGTATGTTTGACTTCGAAGTTCTACCGTTTGTTTGTCATTTAGGCAACGACTTCCAGCCAAGAACGTGTACTACTATCGCTGTCCTGACCATCGGCGGAACTACGTCATGTCTTTCGCCTTCTGCTTCGACCGGGAGGAGGACGTTTACCAGTTTGCCTACTGCTACCCTTACACCTATTCCCGCCTCCAGCATTACCTGGCCAGCCTCGAGCGCAGGAACCTGGATTACCTGCAGAGGGAGCAGCTGGGCCTAAGCATGGTGAGTGTTTGTTTGCGTTGGTGGTTTTTTTTGGTTTTGTTTTGTTTGTTTTGTGTGTGAGTGTTACACGCAAAAATATCTCGACGCGGACATCCGCATTAGCCCGGATGGCTTTTCTGTGACTGAATTGCTTTAATTGACACATTCAGATCGGTGTGTTGAACTGAGATGAGAGGGAGCTTGTATCATGTGTGTGTGCGTGTGTGTGCGTGCGTGCGTGTGTGCGTGCGTGCATGCGTGTGTGTGTTTGCACGTGAATAAAGCTACCACACGCGTCCTCCAAGAAAGTCGTTGTCTTGTCACGCTGATATGTTTAGCATTGGAGGAGAGCTTTATTTTGCATTGACGCCTCCCACAACAGCACAGGTAACCGGCCCTCGGTGGCCCACGACGGACAGCGAGGGGGAGATGCACTGTGGCTGGCACACCTGCCAAAGGGAACGTGATAAATTGCATTCTCCTCAACCCCCCGGTCACAGTCAAGTGCAAATGTGGCACGGCTCAGATTTAAACCGTAAACCTCAGCCGTGGGACAAACTTTTTGTGCTGTGAGACAGTGCCCCTGAGGGCTAACATATCCGTATGTACGTTTAAGTTCAAGTGTGTGTGTGGGCTTTCCATGTGACTGTTATTATAAAATAAAACTTAAAAAGAAGTTAGCGCTCGTGCTAAAGGCCATTTCTCCTCAGAGGGAGAGTGTGGGAGAGTCTGTGCGTAATCAGGAGAGCATTCACCTCTCTCTCTCTCTCTCTCTCTCTCTCTCTCTCTCTCGAGCAGGTATGGGATCATACAGCACGCCTGCAGTGCCTGTCTCCCCTCTTATCAAATAATTGTAGAAGAAAAACTCATTAGAAATGCTTGAGAGATTAAGACCTTTTTTTTTTTCCCTTTTCTTTTCTTTTCTTTTCTTTTTTTTTTTTTTTTTTACATCCCCTTCAGCGTTTGTCAAGGAGAGAGAAGTGTAAAGGGGCAATGATGAAAGGGCGTTTATTGATAAGGACTGTGGCATAAATTTAAAAAAAAAAAAAAAAAAGAAGTCAATTTCATATGAAATTTGATTTGAAAGGGCGAATTATATGTGGGGAAAATATTCATTCTGTAATATACATCTCAATCAAAGAAGCAGGTGCGTAGAAGTGGTCCCCGGTACTTGAAAAAGTGGACTTTTTTTTTTCGGGCGGTATGTTCGGTCCTCTGCGGTGTCAGGCGGTCTTTTGTGTGGGGAAAAGACGGACCCCGGGCTTGTGTTTGAGGTTAGGGGAATTAGTATGCAGTGGCATAGGGAATGTTTATGGTCTTATTTGTCTTTATATTTGCTGTGTTGTAGGCTGTGTGGCAGGCTGCCTCTCTCTCATAATGACCTGTAGGGAGAGAAGGGATGAGAGAACCCTTTTGGTTTTAAGGCTGTAAAACACTCTCGCCCTTCCACTCGGTGCACACGGAGACGTGACTCACTTAAACACAGGCCACACACAGAGAGAGGGCGGGGTGAGCACGCACACGCATATAAGTGTACAAACACAAGCATGCATGGTCGTGCGCCCTCGCACAGAAACATGCACACACATGCAGAAATAAACGTGCAAACTCGTGCACACATTTGAGCGTGCGCACACACACACGCGCGCGCGCACACACACGCACACATGCACCCACACAGATGCACACACACACACACAAACACTCATTCTCACATACACATGCAAATGCATGCATTTTCTTTCTCTCACTCTCTCCCTCTCTCTCACTCACTCTCTCTCACTCACTCAAACACACATACACACACACACACACACACACGCAAACACATTAAAACCCAAGGAATGATTTCATTAGATTTTAAGATGCAACCCTATAGCATTGCTGTCAACAATAATAATTGCAGCAGTAGGATAGTGCTTTGGAGATCAAATGGCTGTAACAGAATTACAGGGCGGGCCAACATGAAGCGCAGTGGTTTTTGCTGACATTCATTGGCATCCTTGATTGATGACAGTAAGATGAAACTCTTGCTTTTTTTGCAGTCAAATGCGTTGTATATTTAACAGAAGAGCTTCGCGGCCTGTAATTCACGTTAAAAGTAATGAATGATATTATTTTGTAATTATGACATCAATAGCGGTGCCATTAGAAAAAAAAAAAAAAAAATGATGTAATTTGTATTATTAGGCGCCATCATTTTTTTTTTGACACGTTTGTTACAACAGAAACTTCAGGCTGTCTCACCATCCATACAATGTCTATTGTTGAGTCTGTCACTTGAATTAGGCCGTTATGAAGAGAAATTGTAGCCTGCGAGATGCTGGAGTCTCTGTTAATTACGTCGTCACTGCCATGTTATGAGGCCTGTTACCCAGCATGCATTTAGAGATACGCGGCTATTTGTCATGCAACATGAAGCGCCTGATTGTTTCGGGAAGTTTCCGTGAGTTTCGAAAGAAACTTTTGGCCTCTGGCGCGAAACCCAAGCTTTTTTGTCCCATCCCCATGCCAACACATTTAAAAATTGTTTTTTTGTTTTTTTGCTCTTTGTTTTTTCCACGCTTGATTATGTTTGCTGGCTTTCGTTCTCGGGGTTAGTTTTTCTGATCGGCCATGCTCAGATGGACGTTTGAGTTATTAATAATTGGATGGGTGTGTCTTGCTTTTCAATCCACTTCACAACAACGACTAAACGACTAAAAAAAAAAAAAAAACCTCGTTCTCTGACTAACGTCACGACAAACGTTTCTGACTGTTTTCCCGTTAGCTTTCTTGGGATTCAAAGCCAACTGCGGATTTTTGATTCCAATTCTGAGGGCCGCTTGTCAAAACAAATCACATGTCTATAGATGCGTTCCCTCTTCCATTGCTTTTGTCGGTGAATTCACAGAATCGGTTACAGTACAGGTATGCTGTGAGTGACAGATACCTATATCCACTGATAAGGGAATGAACAGAGATGGAAGAGAAACAAGCAAACAAAACTCCAGCCCCAGGGCGGAATGGCTAGATAGCACTCTCCAGCCGCCTATAAACAGCTATGGAGAAGAATCAAGCCGTAATTGTGAAGCCTCATCTCCACAAAACACAGACAGGGATCATGGCTGTGCCGGTAATAGGGGAGGTCTATTATAATTGCACTTCAGGGATAATAACAAATGCTTGAACTGCATATTGGCTCTTACCCTCCCTTTACCATCCCTCCTGTTCCTCTCTTTCTCTCTCTCGCTCTCCCTTTCTCTCTTTGTCTCTCCTCTCTCTCTCTGTCTCTCTCTCTTTATATATATATATATATATGTGTGTGTGTGTGTGTGTGTGTGTGTAGGTATGTATGTGTGTTTTTTTTCATACACACCCTTTCTCTTATTCTCTGTTTTTCTCCTCTCTCTCTCTCTTTTGTTACAGTTGCTGTTTTATAGCACATAAAGCTGTCAGGAGAAGCAGCAGTAAAACAGTCATTGGATGGATGCAGCAGTTGTTTGTTGTTCAGTTCCAGTGCTGGACAGTACCCTCTGCTAGCTGTTCTTTTCCCTTACCGTGAGCTCAGGTGTCTGATATAGAGTTAGTGAAGAGAAGAGAGAGAGAGAGAGCGAGAAAGAAAGTGAGAGATTGAGAGGATTGTATAACCAGTGATGAGTAAAGAAAGGTCTCTCTATCAACGGAAGGATTCCCTGTCAGTATATTCATCACGCCTCTTTCTCTCTCTCTCTTTCTCTCTCTCTCCCTCTCTCTCTCGTTTCCTCTTTTTCTCTCTCCCCTGGTGAGTGCTGTTTTCTGGACCTCGTTTCACAGAGAAAAGATCTCCTGTATTGGTTGTGTTCGGGCTGCATTCACAGTGTGGGCTCGTTTTTCTCTGGTCCTGTGTGGGGTTTACGCTCCACGCTGTTTGTCTCGGGAAGCGTCAAGCTCCACTGTGCTTTTATCTCTCAGTGTTTGAGCTTCTTCTCCAACATCATACTCCTCTCAGCCCACAGGGGTTTTAGTCTTCGGAGACTCATTGAAAGCTTTTTGGCATATAACTAGTGTCCGTGCTACTCTGGCCTGAGGAATTCCCTTATCTCACCTGCTTAGGGCTTTGTCCATGTACAGCACACAAACAGTGTCTCTCACATAGGCTGATTAATTTAGTAGTAGTAATAGTAGTGGTAGTAGTAGTAGTAGTATTGTTGTTTGTTGTTGTTGTGGTCGTGGTTGTTGTTACTACTATTGTTATCATCGCCATCATCATTATTATCATGCAACAGAGGAATTGCGTAGCCAGTGACCATATCCCCAGAGTTATTAATAATTTCTCTGTTACACTCACACACTGAGGTGGACATAGCACACACAATTCGCCACAGTAACAGTTGGGGCAGTCAGATTGGGGACATTGACCTTGCCAAGACTTGAAGGTCATTGAAAGATATGCATAACGGAGTTAGCATCTGCACATAACCCTAAAGGACAAATGGTATCTCTTAAGCTATCCTCTTGAATGTGTGCTACTGACAGAAGAGTTCCTCAGAAAAGCAATTTTCTGACGTCATGCGTCTTGTCTGAACGTTTTTGGTTTTTTGTTTTGGTCTATGAGCAGTCGCCTCAAGAGCCATACTGCTTTATAAAACATGATATGGTCGCACAGGCGTTTCCCTTTTCCTCATTTTATTAAAGCCCTTAATCTGAGACCGGTCATCAGCTTGGCTTGATTTCACATAGAGGGCGAACATTCCTAACAGGTATTACTAACAAAGATTCGCTCGTGTCTGCCGCTCCCCCGACCTGTCCACTTTGCCGCAGACAAAGTTTGTCTTTCGCACAGGTTTGGGAAAGTGCTTTTTAATAGTGGAAAGCAACAGAGGAACTGCCTAGCGAAGCACTTTTCTGCCATGTTCCTCCTGTCACGATGACCGACTGTGACACAATTAGTCAGCGCTGAGTAGGAGCCGTGCTACTCGGACGTGGCAGATGAATGCGAAAACGAGAAGTCGGGATGATAAGTGAGAAGTCGATGGTCACAGCAAGGCTGCGTCGCAGCCTGAATTCTCGAGGTCTACTTTAATTCTCATGTGTCAAGAATGTAAGGGCTCGGAGGAATTCTCTGAGATCTTAAAATCAATAACGTATTATCATATTTTTCTCAACATACTCCAGACATATAGTAGGTTGTGCTTACCAAGGTAATTATGTAAGGCGTAATGTACATCCAGTGAGTCACTGTTGGGACATTAGGGCAGACAAAGCTTAGGTATAATGA
This sequence comes from Chanos chanos, assembly GCF_902362185.1. Classification (NCBI taxonomy): domain Eukaryota; kingdom Metazoa; phylum Chordata; class Actinopteri; order Gonorynchiformes; family Chanidae; genus Chanos; species Chanos chanos. The sequence continues at coordinate 6,880,910 of NC_044503.1, read as the reverse complement.
ACGAAGCCTCTTTAGCAACATGGGCTGGCTCATGGTTGCACATATTGGCTACTTGCCAAAATAAGCAAATATTTTCCATTAAACAGTGTTTAATTGTATTAAGCTTGTTGTACATTTCTAGCATCTGTCACAAAGTTAATTCCAGTTTTAATAACTTAACCACCAAATTGATTACATTTGCAACCACTTAGCAACCTTAAAAAAAAAAGAAAAAAAAAAAAAGGCATGCTTGCTTGATGGCTCAGGAGATTTCAGTTAGCCAGCTAGCGCAGATTTCTGTTTAGCTGTAGGTGTCACTTGGTTACTGTCATAAGGTCATAAGTGTGTCATGTGACCAAACTGCTTAATACGATTAGGTGTGAGTCAGCATCTCACCAGCACAACAATGCTGTTGAATGCCAAAATTCTGAAATTATAAAATTTGAAATTATGATGGGTACACATTAAAAAATAGCAAAATGCATTCTTCTTCCTCTTCTTCTTCTTCCTTTTCTTTTTTTCCATTTTTTTTTGTTTTGTTTTTTTGTTTTGTTTTGTTTTGGAAGAGACACTAAATGTTTGTTTGAATAACTTGAAGGCTAAACTCCATATCTGACAACAACAATATTCAAGGCATTGTACCTCCTACCTTTGGTTACATCTTGAAGAACGTTCTAGAATAATTGGCTCAAAATGCCTTCTACGGACTGCCTGTTTGCCACATCCCTGCCTCTCAGTGTGAAGTGAGAATTGCTCAGACCAAAAGCAGAAAAATGAGAGCGAAATCTTGACGCAGCGACTAGGAGGGGGTGGTCCGGAATCAAGTGGTGATCTGCGGGATGGGGAAGGTTATTTTATTTTTAATTTTTTTTTTTTTTGCAGCGTTCTAATGGTAAGCGGGTCTCCTGCAGCCTGCCTGTAGGGGGACATTGTCCCGGAGCCTGTTAGTGGGAATAAACGATGAGAAGCCCCGAGGCCGACGGAGCCAACGCCGCGGCTCTCTGTCGGTATTATCGCGCTGTTTGTACACCGCGTGCCAAGATTTAATCAATAGTGGCCCTACCTTCCGTGACGAGAGAAGGTCAAACTCAGACCCAGAGTGAGAAGAGCCAATGCCGGAGATCAGAGGAAAAAGAGTTGGGGGGGGGGGGGGGGGGGGGGGCTTGTGTCTGCTTCTGTGGGGTGTGAAACAAGGATGGATAATTGCATGAGGTCTTGTCATTTACCGGCTTAACAGCAGGCGGATCGTCATTCTCAATAACGCAAAACATCCTGCTTGCTCTTTTCTTCACCCCCACCCCCACCCCCCACCCCTCCTTCACCGCGTCCACTCGTTCAAATCCCCACCCAAGTGTGCTGTTGACATGTCACATCCTTCATCAACCCTTTTTCCAAATAGCTTTATAATTTGAAGTGCCCTCCAGCAACCGACTGGTATTGTTCATTCAACGGCACACCAGGAAATCCACTTTCATTATCATCCGTATCACCGATTTCTGAGGAAGTCACAGAGAAAAGCTTTTCTTTTTTGTGAGCGAGTATGTGTGTGTGTGTGTGTGTGTTTTCCTGTTGCACTGTCACTAACATGTCAGAATAACTTATGTCAGTTTAGATACATGCTGGTCCTTCTCTCTCTCTCTCTCTCTCTCAAAAAAGCCCCCCCAAAATATTATTAGACAAACAGTTGACCAATCCTCAACGTGAAGGGTCAAACGCCCTGGCATGATCCGTGGCCGCGGTAACAGAGGTCAGCTATCCGACGGGCTCTAAATGGAACCAGGCTTTTCCATTTACAGCTCTTAGTGTGAAATCCAGCCCCCCCCACCCCCCACCTTCAGACCCACACCTCCCTGTCTTTACCGGGTCTGAATCAGATTGGACTCTGGCTAAGCCTTTGACCCGATCTCTACTGTGGGGCAGTTATTTCACTTTAGATTGAAGATAAAGGGGTTTGAGCCAGGCCCTGCTCTATTGAGCTCGTCTGTTATCAAGGCCAATGAACCCTCCAGGCCACCATCCAGGTATTTTATTGCATATTGAGACTATTCTATCAGCTGCAGAGGAATGGCATTGCTGATGTGGGAAACAGTAATGAGGATGAGATGGACTAAAGGCAAGCCAAGCTAACGGTAATGGCGCGGGAGAATGTGCTCTGCTCGCGGCCATGGAGAGAGTGAGTGAGAGAGAGAGAGGGAGAGAGAGATGGTCGCTTTTACCACATCTCCAGCCCTGATGACGGGGGTAAAACGTGAACGAAAGTAATCCTTTGGCCAGGCTCGAGGTATCGTTACGCGGAGTCTTTGTCTCAAAAAGCGCTCCGTCTCCACGGTCTGATATAGCGCCGAAGATACTCATTGCGATGCGAGGTGAACCTGGCGGATTTGCTTAGTCAGAGATAATATTTATTTTCGAAATTGAAACGGCTCACACCTTTAGGGCTTAACTCTATTCCAATATTTTGGAGCTGGTTCATGGACTGTTTTGCATTCAGAGGCCTGGAGACAGAATAGTGTGATGAGAGAGCGTTACTGACAGGAGACTATCACCCACTGGGCTTTCATATCTGTCACTTAGCTCTTGGCGTTTTCTCTCTCTCTCTCTCCCTCTCTCTCTCTCCCTTCTCTCTCTGTCTCTCTCTTGCTCTTTCTCTCTCTCATGTGATCTGTGTTTGTGTGTGTATGTGTGTGTGTTAGCTCTGCTTTGTAGCACTGGATCCCTGGGCACACACACGCGCGCACACACACACACACACATAATGGGCCTGACTCTGCAGGCCAAGAGTGTCTTTGTGGCTGCCACACATGACTGGCGTCTTTCAGCAGGCGTCCAGAGGGCACGGCTCCCAGGCAGTGGGGCAAGGAGGTGGCCCTGGCAAGGAGAGTTTGACGAAGTGTGAGTTTTGGAGTGAGTCATGCACTCTCCCAGGAAAATGAGAAGAGAACTGGAGAGCTCTGGTGTGCTGTCTGTCAATGCCAATTCATATTTACAAAGCTCTCCTTTGTGAATGTGTACGTGGTCGGTGGATCCACAGGTGTAAATCTCTGTTTCAATACAGTCCTCGACCTCTGTTCCTCAGCGGAGTATCCAGAAAGAAAGAAACTAAAGACGCGGCCTTCCGAGAACGCCCCGCTTTTCTAATAAGTCAAAATACGCTTTTCTGACAACATAATTGCTTTTTGTCATTGAGGCCAAATGCGGCTCCAGAAGAAAGAAGGAGGGGGGGGGGGGGGGGGGAGGGAAAAAAAAAAGGTGAATGAGAAAAGAATGAGTCATACAGTGCATCATTTGTTGGGCAAAAAAGAATGAAAATTAATGAAAAGCGAGTTACTCTACCTTCAAATGCAGCCAGGCTTGAAATTCACTTGGAGGAAATGGTAATTTGTTGTAAATGAGTGAGGGGCATACTTAGGCGTGGTGCAGACGGGCTGCGGGTGTCGCCGCTGCTGCTGCTGCGGCGGCTGGTGTTGATGGCAGATGAAGCAGTGCTATGAATGGCCCAGCCAAGTGTAGAAGACACAAAAACCTGTTTGCTCTGGAATGCCATTTCTGTGTTCATACACAGCGATAATCAAGTTCCTTCTCTTTCACTCTCTGTCTCTCTCTTTGACTCTCTCGCTCCAAGTCTCTCTCTCTTTCTCTCTCTCTCTCTCTTTCTCTCATTTTCTGTCTCTCAAATCCAACTGCAAAAAGCCAAAGCAATCCAAAACTTTAAATGAATTAGATATGTTTAAAATTGTTTGAAAATGAAGCAAAAACGCACTCTCTCTCTCTCTCTCTCTCTCTCTCTTTCTCTGCGGAGTATACCATACGTTTTAATGACCTTCAGCTCTCAAGGCCTGTTCCAAAGTCATCAAAAGGACACAGGTGAAATCGAATGGGGATTTTTATGTGCGTTTCACCTCTAATTACGCTGAGGAAGATCACACTAAGGGTTCCACTGTTCAGATTGGATCAATGCATGCACATTTCTCTTCTGATAAACTGAAGGCCAAAGGGCGAGGCTATAGCCAGTGTGTCCATCCCCGGCTTGCCGCTGACTGAAGGATGCCCCGTTAAAAAAAAGGGACGGCCCATTTTAAAAAGTTAAAAATGGTCTTTATAATCTGATAGGTTAATTAGGGAAATCAACCCGTTCCCTCTCTCTCTCTAGCTCTTCCCAAACCTATATACTTACTTTTTTTTTGTTTTAAATGTGGTCGTTTAATTAGTAATTAATTCTGCGTGGCCGCGTCTCCCCGAAGCACTACCCAGGAAACTTAGTACACTGTGGCTGATGAAGATTTTTTCTTTCTTTCTTTCTTTTTTTTTTTTTTCCTCTCCTCTTCTTTTATTAAGTTTTCAGCCCTACTTCGCCGAGGTCAATTATGTATTGTTCGTCTTAATCTGGATGGTGTGGACACACACACTGGCTGTCTCTGTGTCCTGTCCTTTAGACAGCTGTCGTCTGTGTGTCTGAGATTCATTGATCATTAGCCAGCAACGTTTACCATCAAATTCATAATCAAACCATACAAACATGTTGAGCGATGTGAAGTAATGTTTTTAACCTCTTCCTCCAAGGGTAATTCCATTAAGCTTAAGTGTATCAGCATTTCTCATAACCCTACAATGAGTTTGTTAGACAAAGTAAGATCTAACTTTTCTGATTTATCGATCTTTGTAATAGTCGCGGGCTCAGTGTAAGCTGTGCTCTCCCTCACCGACATAGGATTGTACTTACAAAGGGCACTAACCATCAGCTCGGAGAGCGAGGGGCAGTCAGCGTGTTGTGAGGGCGTGTATTTTGGGGCGGTCGGGGCTGGCAGTATCTCGGTGGGCACTGGAGCGAAGTATCCCCGCATCTGCCCGCCCACCCAAGACATGCTCCACCGCCCCGCCCGCCCCCACCTCTCCCCCCCACCCACACACCCTTCCCAAACTCAGCGGCCTGCCACACGGAGAGACTGTAGACCACTGATAACACACATCTCCAGTCATGCTCTTCAACCCCATACGCTTACTGCTGGCTTTATCCTCCCCGACACACACACACACACACACGCACACACACACACACACACACACACACACACACACACTGTGATCTTACCCAGCCTCATCTTTTCACCCCACAAAACACATCTCCTTCTTCTTTTCACCTGCGTGAAAAAGAAAAAAAGGAAGAAGGCTAAAAAATGAGAGATGTGTAGAGTTCCATTTTTTTTGTCTAACAGCCCCCCCCCCCCCCCCCCCCACACCACACACACACACACACACACACACACACACACACACGTGTGTGGTGTGCGCCAGTTTCCACCGGCACACCTTTGAACTAGCGAGAGAGCATCTGCCCCTGGCGCAGTACGGGAATGTGGTGGGCGCTGAGAGAGAGAGAGAGAGAGAGAGAGAGAGCGAGATGGATGCCAGAACAGTTCTCTGAAGGGACAATGTCTCTCCTCTCCAGCTCGCCCCTGCACCTGCATATTGTGATATAGTGCCTCCATTCACCGAGTCGATTGCCTTTAAAGGCAGCCGGGCAGGTTGGGAAAATTGAAAGGGATTGCGCCCTGTTTTTCATTAGAGTCAGGGCAAGCTGCGGGCCCTCCTGAGGGGTTCTTTTTTGGGGGGGGGGGGGGGGGGGGGGGTACTGGACAGGACACACAACATGGGAGCTGTTCGTCGGCGTCTGGTTACTGAACATTGTGATGTAGGCGGATGGGCATCCGCATAACTTCTGTTTCTTTGTTCTGTAAAAAACAAAAAACAATAAACAAAACATTTGGTCATTTCTTGAATTATTTCTTGAATTATTTATTCATTTATTTTTCATTTGGAATGTACCGATACATTTTTTGTATGTCTTTTTTGTCACTTCTTTTCCTCCTGCTTTTTTCTTAGATTGGCATCCTGGTTTTTGGGGGGGGGCGTGGAGTTACTAGAGACCGTCAAAATTCACACTGGTAAAAAAAAAAAAGAGAGAGAAATTAAACGTCTGCCTGAAGTAAAATGCCTTTGATTTGTTCTGTTTTGACATGTTTATTCATACCATTGATCCTCTGAACATGTTTCAATTTGGCTCCCCCCCCCCCTCTTATATTCAAGTGTTTTTTGGTGAGGGAGACTTTTTGAATGTAATTGCTGTGTTTTGTGTGGTGCCCCATCTCTTTGCTTGTTACCTCCGAGGAGTGACAGATTAGCAGTCATCAAAATTCTAAAGCAGCGGCAAAAAAAAAGAATACAAGAAAACACATCAATCCAGTGAATAAAGATATACCTCCCGAACTCACATTATTTCTCATATGAAAAGCGGCTAAACCAGGATGCTTTAGATGGTTGACTTGCACTCGTATTAATGCTTCTCGTCTGTTTTTTTTGTTGTTTTTGTGTTTTTTTCATCCACAGCTTTTTGCTCTGGCTGATTGCGACTTAACGGTTTTAGAGATGCCAACAAAAAGCAAAAGAAAAGAATCTTTTCTCTCTTCAACTTTGTCCTCTTGTTACCTTTTGCCGTGTAGTGTATATATAAAACCTAAATATATGAACAGATGCCCGTGTCAGGGAGGAATGGACAAAGGATAAAGGAATGGAATGGTCACTGTGAGGTTTTTTTTTTTTTGGCCGCTTTGTCTCACTATTTCCTCTGCGCCACTGCAAGCAGACACTTAATGATCTCTTTAGAACGTAATAATAAAAGATAAGTACATTAAGTCCCTTTCCCCATATAATTGGATTATGTTAAGATATATTACTCGTGTCACTCTTCATGGCAGACTGCATTTTGAAGTTTGGAACTGTCACACGTAATAAAGTTTATGCCAGTCCAGAAAGATGTGTTTAAATATTAGGGATTTTGCAGATGAGTAATGGTGACAGCCTGTCCCAATCCTTTCCCCCCCAGTTTCTATGGAAACACGGTAAGAAGACCAGCAGATTTTTAGCTCTCTGTCACCTATTATTTCTATTATGAATTGAAGACATAAAGACCTCTGTAAGAGATCAATCTTCACATTTTCCCCCCGTTGACGCTGCGACGGCTGCCGCCACGGAGCCAAAGGAGAAAAATAACACGCTTTTGCCTCGCACACAAAATTGTTCAGCCACTAGAAGAGTCTGATACGTATCCACCCACCCCCACCTTTAGACGTTCAATGACTTTTTTTTTCCCCCCATTGATTTGATCGAGTTGAGGAGACCGAGTTTCTTTTTTTCTTTCTTTCTTTTTTTTTTTTTTTTGATAGAGAGGAGGGCAAAGAGAACGGAGAAGGCCTCTTGAAAAGGCGCTAACCTTTCGCCGAGAGGGCGCGGACGTAAGATACGGTATCCCAGAGCCCAGACCCCCCCCCCCCTCCCATTGTGAAGCCGTCAACCTGCCACGCCGCGATTTTGAAAACGCGCATCTCGGAGGCATAAAGCGACTTCGCTGGGATTCCAGTCACCGGTCCATCCTTTTGAGCGGGAGATCAATGGACGTCTTTTGTCTCCCTCGCCCGTTTCCTGACAGACCCCGGTTTTAAAATGGCCCTCGATGCAGAATCGCCGTATATCAAAACACGACATCGCCATCCTCCCCTCGTACAGAGAATCTGCCTTTTTTCATGTCATACTGTAAACTGATTTCTATGCCGATTTTTTTGTACCTTGGAAGGTTTGCTTTATTATTATTTTTATTTATTTAATTTTTTTTAAATGTGAGCTCAATTTCAAAGAGGCGACGTTCTTTGAAAGTCCCTGGCTAGGCTGTCTGTTTGAGGGATGGATTTTGAAGAGTTATATGTTCCTGGGTATAGATTAGCGAGTCGCGAGCAGCGGTTTGTTGTGTAATGCGTTGAGCCTTGTGAACTGCAGGGGGTTTTCTAATGATTCAGGACATTAACGAAGCTGATTACGGGCATCGCTTTTCCTTTCATAAGCATCCCGCTAATTCCGGGCCTCCTGCTCCCCTGGGAGCGGTGTGCGTTTGCGACAGACAAATTCGAATGACCCAGAGATGGAAATTCCTCAGATTAGAGCCCCGTTTTTACCCTGGATTATGCATTTTGCACCAGAGAGACGCCATGGACGATAATTGGATTTCATCAACTCGTGCTCAACCCTGACCGAAGAGTTTGAACCCGTGTTGGAAACGTTAGATGGTTAATGCTGTCAAACTGACAGAGGTTCACCATGTGACCCTTAATTCCTAACCTAGTACTTTTGAACTTGTAGTCTGAGGTACAGATGTATGGAAGGCACAAAACATTTGGATGTAAATGGTCATTTTTAATTAATTTTCCAGCCAAGTTTTATTTGATCCCTACTAATTACCTTGGAAAGAAAACACAAGGTATACTCGCCTTTTTTTTTTTTCTTTCTTTCAGTGTTGTTCCACTAAACTTTTGCTTCTTGCATTATAAACTACTTCATAGTGTAAAGTGAAACTGAGAAATGAAGTGTCCTATGTCTGCCAGACACAAAGACTTTTTTTTTTTTAGACTTCTAGGGGTATAGATTATGGTTCCATCTGTACATGAAATCAAAGTACAATCACCAGAGTGCTTAATATTGTGATGAATGATTTAAGCACCTTGCAAATGTAACTAGATAGTAAGATAGATAACAATGGGGCCATTAGATAAGTGACAAAGTACCCAGCCAGTGTAGGAGGAAGAGGGATTACTCTGCCTTTTCTACAAATCAAGATTAGATAGCCCAGAGTGTTAATTAAAATTCCCATTCCGAAGCTAAGGTAGTCATTTTGATCTAAAGGGTAAAAAAGTTTGATGTTGAACAGACAGCGTCTCTGTTCACTTCTTCTGAGCCTGTCTCGTCCTCTCTCTCTCTCTCTCTCTCTCTCTCTCTCTCTCTCTCTCTTTCAGAATTGATCATAATCAATGTTATCTCCTACAACGGATAGCACTTCCATGCCCTTCTCCAGCCTTAAAGTCAAAATGTGTAATTCAATTTACCCAGAAAACAGGCACACGCTCTTTATCTGTCTGTCTCTCTCTTTCTCTGACAGTTACACAAATAAAGATGGGAAGGCAGGCAGTGAGTGACAGAGGAGGAGGTGTGTGTATGTGTGTATGAGAGAGAGAGAGAGAGACAGAGAGAGAGAGAGATGATTGTCTTCTTTCTTTCCTTATCCTGCTGTATGGAAGGGTTTGTGTGTATCTTTTCACTGTGGAGCTTCAGGAGAAAACTGTAAAAAAAAAAACAAAAAAAACTTGTCTCATTAATACAACCTCCCCTCGTCCTCTGATCCCTAGCCAAGAAGAGGGTTTGTTTTCAGAGGCGAGGTGAGATTCTACCACTCAGAGTTGACAACAAACAGGTAACAGTTTGCGTAGCCTCTGAGGGAAAAGGGGGATGCCTTGACATTGAAGTGTTGGTTAGTCACTGAAGGATGTGGGCGGATGTGAGACATACTGATTTGCATCTGCATTAAGAAATTAACAATTACGCTAATGGAGGTAGAGAGAGAGAGAGAGAGAGAGAGAGAGAGGGGGGTGGGGGGGGGGAGGAAGGAAGGAGAGTGTTTTCAGTGGCAGCCACAATGAAGCTTGACCCTTTTTTTTTTTCTCTCTCCCTCTCTCTCTTTCTCTCTCCTCACAGCCCAATTAGACCAGCTAATTATTGCCCAGGAAAAAAGCCCCTTGTTTGTTTTGACGGAGCAATGTTTACCTTGTCGTTTTTTCAAACTTTCTCTCTATCCTAATAGTCCCAGGTTCCTTTTTCCCCCTTCTTCTTCTTTTTTTTTTTCCAGCTCATTAAACCCAAACAATTAGATTCCAGCAGAAAGCCTGGCAGGCCATTGGCTTTAATGAAAGCAGTCAGAACAGAGAGGAGGAGAAGGGGGCACTGTCGGGAAACCAGAGTTATTATCACAAGGCCAGATTTGTTTACCTTTGTTTCACTGTATTCCAACCAACACAGAGAGAGAGAGAGAGAGAGAGAGAGAGAGAGCTTTATGAAATGACCACATACAAACACACCGAAAACGAAGCTGAGGAGATCACGAGTTTTATCCCGAATAATCGTTACTCCGCCAAAGAGGACTTCGAGAGCTCTTAAATTAAATAGCCAGTTTTCACCGTTAAGAGTACAGCATCAACTTATATCAGAGAGAGAGAGAGAGAGAGAGAGAGAGAGAGACAGAAACATTTCAACAGAGACCAAAATTTAGCCAAACCACCTCTAGAATAGTTTTCCTTTAACTGAAAAGTTAAATGTCATTTCATAGATCTAGCTGAGTTGAGAAGCTTTACTTGATTATGTATAGGGAACCTTGGGTTTGAATTCGATACAGGGGATTACAGAAACAAGATCAACAGTACAGGCCAAATATGACTCTCCTCCTTTGACAAACTGCCTTATTGACCATCGTGGGTTTTTTTTTTTTCTCCCCATGCCCGATGTTATTTGTTTAGGCAGAAAAAGAGACAGAGGTGCCCATGTTTTTGAGCTTTCTTTTGCCTGAAGTCACAAGCAAATCGTTATTGATAAAGAAAAAAAAAAATTAAAAGTGGCATCCTCTCAAGCGAGTGCACCACTTTGAGCGTCAGTGGACTAAATCAAACCTCACCGCTCTGAAGGTCACCTTGGTCTTGTCTCACTGTCTCACAAACGGCAAAAAAAAAAAAAAACTTTATTGGCACGTTTCATAAGGGAATCGCCCTTGAATCCGTTGTCCTGTTTCAAAGTCCTTGACCGCTGTTGGCGTCTCCAAAGCAAATCCGTAAACATTCTCTTGCCCGTTACCTTAGACGCTGTCTTGAAACCGTAAAACTCTGCATGCACGTGAGAACAAACTGGATGAAGGCTTGAACACCTCAGTCATGCCATTCGTATGAATTTCAAATTACCATAAATATGATACATCTACATATACTTAAAAAAAAAACCCCGACATATCATTTTCCCGCAGGGATACATTACAATAATACAATCAGAATGTACTCTTCTTATATGCTGTCAAATCTCTAGTCTGGCTGTATGTGCAATGTTTGAATGCTATATGAGGTCAGTTTTGCTGCTTTTTCTGTCTAGTGTAACTGAGAGTTTCAGATGACTTAACATGTAGAAACAGGCATGCTTAATTGTGAAATGTCCTCAGGTCAGGCATTAACAATTCTGTCAGTAACCCTTGTAGAACCAGAGAACTCTAATTGCTATAAATATTAGCCATGCTCAAAATCTTTGCTTTACATATTTGATGTAATTTCAGAGCTGGCAGATAAATTCTCTCTCTCTCTCTCTCTCTCTGTGCAGGATACTCTAAACCAATGTTTACAGTTATGTGTTCCACGGTGAAAAAACATCCGTCTCTCGGTGTGTGTGTGTGTGTGTGAGTGTGTGTGTTTGTTTTTTTTTTTTCTGTTGAGTAAAGACTGTTTCGGCTTTGAGAAGAGGTGTGCTTCTCAGAGCTCCAGAGCTAACGCAGTCTGAAGGATCAAAAGGAACGTCCCAGGCCGGAGAACTCAACACCGCAAAAGCCTTTTACTCACCTCACTCCTGCCGTTTGAGCTCCAGCGCGCCTCCCCACGTCCCCTCCGGCTCCGCACTTTGAACTAAACTTCTGAGGCCATTCAAAAACGCCTTAATGAATGTTGTAATAGGCAAAATGTTCGCTACATGTATAATGGTGGTAGTCTAGTGGAGCCAATTAGCGGAGAGGACTCTGGCTGGATGAAACGCGTTCGCCTATAGATGTGTACCTTGATAGCGCTTCCTTGTACGCCGCTGTACTCGGCTCATTAAAAACATTACCGGCTAACCCTCGTAGCAGCCTCGCCTCGCCCTGGCTAACTTGCGGCGTAACCGTTAACGGCTCCAATTAACGGTTTTTTTTTTTTTGTTTTTTTTTTTTTTGCGGGTCAACATAACGCGTGTCCCCGTGCTCAGTCTCATTTAGATCTCTGTCGCTGTTAACGGCGAACAGAGAAACGATGATGGTCATAATCAGATTTTCACCGTGAGAGAGGTGCACCGCCTCGATGTTGTAGTCACGCTATGTCATTACACAAGGTGCTTTAAACACAAGCCACCGCAGCGATTGAAACAATTAGCAATGTCAGACTTAGAACGCAGTCGGGTTTTTTTTCTTGTTTTTTTGGTTTTTTTTGGAAGGAGGTGGACATAATTTAAGGGGTTGATGTTCGTGCGGAAAAAAGGGCTGAAAACGATTTCGTTTAAGGCCCTATACGAACCCGCTTTAGTGGCCCGGGCACCCCTCCAGACTTCGAGTGGAACGTCGCTAACATACAGCCCGGTGTGTACTCAGGCACAAAGAGCTCATGTAAGGGGAAGTAGACCCAATAAAAACCGGGAATAAAAGAGCGCTGCCCCGACCCTTAAAGCTATTAACGCCTTACTTCCTATTGTACAGTTTTACTACCCTTCTCCATTCATCACTCTCTTTTATTCATCTTTATTTCTCCCTCTCTTAGTGTTTTTCTCCCCCCCCCCCCCACACCCCTCTGTGCTGCCAAAAGGCTTATGGCCCTATAAAGTGGAGGGGACTGGAGAGAACGGGGCCGCATTGTGAGGTGTGTGGGTAAGACCCCTATCGATAGCGTAGGACTGGCTGGTAATTAGCTGCATAATCACCTCAATAATTTAAGCGGCGCTCCTTGTCACGCCTCGCGCTTCGAGAGCAGCCCCCGAGGAGACGCCGCGCCCTCCCCGACGCCGCGCTCCGGCCCGGGATCTCCAGATCTCCAGCGCGACGAACTCCTCTCGTATCTCCTCATTTCTCATTTTCTCCCCCCGTTTCTCCTCCTCCACACTGTTATCTACCTCTTCAAAGTTCCCCTAACCGATTGGGGTGGGGGGGTGGGGGGATGAAATCCGTTATTTGTAGCTTGGCGGGTACGAGCACAGGCAGGGTGTGTGGAAAGCAGACCCTCTGAGTAAATGAGCTGTTTAAGGATTTATGTGTAATGCTGGTTGATTTATGTAAAACGGAGCTGGGGCAGGGATAATCACGACAAGGAGAGGCAATAAGGCCTATGCCACTGTTTTCAGTAAAGGCTTATCAGCCTGGCCGAGAGAAGGCAAATCAGATTTCAGCCACTGTCTGTTTTCTCTCGGTAGACCCCGAGGTTATTAGACTTTTCTCTTTTCCTTCAGTTCTTATTTCGGTTTTATTTTACAGTTTGTTTTCACATTCAGTTTAGTTTCAGCGTATATCTTGTTAGTGTTTTGTTTTTTTGTTTTTTTTGTCTTTGTTTGCTGATTGTTTTTCTTATCCTGCTGTATGGCAGCTGCAGTGTAAGATGTAAATACCCACTGCCTTTACTTTTCGCGGAAAATTCTGGATGGGAACTTCGAATACACTTGTGGACATGCTAACAGCAAACAGACTAATAAGTCATAGAAGATTTTCTTTTTTTTTTTTTCTTTTCTTTTCTTTTTTTTCTTTTCTTTTCTTGATCTAAAAATATCAGTTACAAATAACTTGTACAGCTGTTTCAAGTTGCCGTTTTTTTTTTTTTTTCTCTCTCTCTCTTTCTTCCTGTCGTAACTCTGCCGAATACAAGACCACCTGTTGCGATCACCGTGCGTTTAGTTTTATCACTGTTGTCGGTGAACTCCCATACTCCCAAACAGAGCTCCAGGCTTGGGTGTTTGGGCTTTTTGCCATGTCAGCAGCTACTGATTGCAGTTTTGGCCAAAGCACTTAGGATTTTTAGGCTACTCTACAGGCTCCTCAGTATATCAGCAATTTAGTCTCTACCACCAACAGGCTGTCGCATAGGATCTGAGAGAAAACATTTTTGGCAAGGAAAAAAAAAAAGACTAAAACTATTGGAGCTTTTTTTTTTTTTTTTTTTTTCCCCCCTAAACGTAATTTCGTTACAGAAGTTAGTTTAGTAGACATTGTGTTTCTTTTTTATTTCGGTTTGATATATCTCTCGGTAATTTTCACCGTTTTTCGCGGCGAGACTTCCGTCGGAGACGCAGCCCTCTGTGGCGTGAGCTCAGGATATTAATATTTAGTAATTACTCATATCCCACGCTCGTCACCCTCATTCATAGTATCTTTCTTTCTTCACATGCTTCAGTATCATCGTACACACCATGCCTTTTTCTCCGTAGTCTACGCTTTATACTAGGCGACTTGCGTACGCGCTTGGCCCCACTTTCCTGGGTCTCAGCAGAACTCTGGCTATATACAGTCATGACTCTGCTGCTCTGGAGAATTTTAAGCTGTTTTGACTGGTGAGTTGTGTTCTGCAGGAGGAGCAGCTGTCTGTCTGCAGGCTGCCCCAAGGAGCGCAGAGAGAGAGAGAGAGAGAGAGAGAGAGAGAGAGAGAGAGCGCTCTTTCTCACTCTGACACAGGGTCCCTGGGACTGCCTGCCTGCTGAGTTGCGCTCTTGCGCTCCTCCTATAATATGATTTGTCCTGGATATTGATACTCAGAAGTCCTCCCCCCCACCCCACCCCCCCCTTTCCAATTTCCACACTAACTCAATTAGCATCTCGTCAATAATGCTCAGCATTTCATTTTGCTGCTTTAATTAACAAATTCAATTTGCTCGAACCGCTGTGAAAACAAATTAAAAGCGTGCAGAATTAAAGTCTGCAGCTCCAAGGATGTGGCTAAGGTGATTACAGATGCGTCAAATTACTGTTTTCTTGTTTATTTTATAGAAAGAGAGAAAAGAAGGTAGAAAAAGAGAAAGAAATAAAGGGGAGGGGGAAACGCCATTGATTCCAATACACGTGTCAAGTGGAGCTTACAGCATAGCTTTGTGGATTAGCGCTATGATCATGAGCGTGTATTATAAACATGCCACTCTAGCAAGTTCGTACCTTTGTCTCTGCGTGTGTGTGTGCGCGCGTGTGTGTGTGCGCGTACGTGTGTGTGTGTGTGTGTGTGTTTGTGTGTGTACAAGGATATATAGTCCCTCTCACCCTGTACATGCTGGTGAAAACCTGAGAGCAAAACTGAGATGAGACACCCCCGCTGTCTTTCCTGTTACACCCCCCCCCCCCCCCCCACCCCCCTCCCAGGCCTCCTGTGGTCCCTCAGACACTCTTTGACTGCTCCCCTCTGTGAGAGCTGAGTGAAGGTTTAGCAGCTCTCCTTAACAGCCAATGAGATTTTCAAGCTATGATTCTCTTTAGCTAGCAAATGTTTACTGGAGAATTTATCACATCTCACATGTTACAACACATGGCATGTTACATTGATTGACTTGTTCTATTTATTCAGTTATATTGAATATCTGCTATAGACAGCAAGTTACAGAATATGGTATGTATACAAACTATATAAGATTATATATGGATTTAGCCAGTACAAATGCCCTGACAGTGAAGTGTTTAAACCTCTTTTCACACCGTAAGGATCTATGTATATGACGGTTATTAAATTTTAGCTATGACAGCTTTTCCATCCACATAATGATAACTTAATCTACTTAACATTTATTATAATGAACCTTTTGAGGGTGCAAAAAAAAAAATTAAAAAAAAGATTTATTAATGACAGTGTGTCTATGTGTAGATGAATGTTTTTGTTTGAAGGTTTTAAACTCTAACAGTATGTTTTAGGTATTTTAGTCTCTCTGTCAGTCTGCCAGCATCTGTTGCATTGGTATACAGTCTTATCATGTTGAATACTGTTTACATAACACGTAAAGCCAACTGTCGTTTATGCTCTTATCAAACAGTGCGGGCGAACGTATCATTTGGTGACAAAAGTCACTTTTTTCTCCCTTTAAACTACTTTCCGAGCTCGATGGTTAAGCTCCACAGACAGAAAAAATGCCACATCTGACATCCCTATTTATACGAACAAAACAGTTGCTCAAACGATTTAACTTCATTCGGGACAAACAAGCCTGCATTAGCATTAGATTATGATTGACACGGACCCATCTGGTTGATAAAGTCGTCTCACGGACAGGTTTTTTTTTTTTTTGGTCCATAGAAATGGACTAGTAATGATGTGATTCCTTATGGTTTTTTCTGCCTGAGGAAAGATCACTGTAACTTAATCTGTCATTTTAGGAGATGTTGCTGGATGCCCTGGTAGGGGAGAGGCTGGAACACTGGACAGGCATGTCAAAGCCGGTCTTCTGAACCACATTCAAGTTCTTGTCATGACTAACCCTGTCTCACAGCCAAGTTCCTCCCATGTATTAAATATGCTGTCCCATCGTGCTGCGGTCGGTCGGCGTGGAAACCCGGCCCAACCAGCCGGAATAAATCCCTTCGACGTTGTACGGCTGACATGTAAATAATGCACCTCTGCTTTCGTGCATCGCCCTCACCTCACCCCCCCCTCCCCCGTTTGCCGGCTCACCTTGCCATCCCGCGAATGACTAATGAAATTAGCCGAAAGCCACGTGCTTCAGTCAATGCTTTGTTCATTTGTTTTGTTTTGTTTTGGGTTTTTTTTTTTTGCATTGGCAGGCGCCCCTCACATCCAAAGGGTCCTTCTAACTCCTTAAGCCTCTGGGTTTCCTCTCATCTCAGAGTTCTATCCATTTCCCTCTCCGTGTGTCTGCACACAGTCTCTCTGTTGTGTGTTTATACACAACCTTTTCCAAAGCCACTGTCTCCACCGCTAACAGGACACTAGGCTTCCGCTGTCTCCTGTCTATTCTGAGAAGAGAATGCAGGCAATCACAGTGAGACCGTGTCTTCTCACACTTCAAAGAATCTGACAAATTGTGTCTTTCTTTCTTTCTTTTTTTTTTTTAATTCAATCTCATTTTTTCCCTTCTTGATTAAAACTCTCCACCCTCCCAAGAAAAAAAAAAAAAAAAAAATCCATCTGTGGTTCCCGTATGTTAACGTCTGTGAGGTTTGTTGCCTTTTTTTTTTTTTTTTTTTTAATTATTTATCATTGTGAAGTGGCTTGTACCATTCCCAAATGTGTCTCTGTTTAATAAACAGTTCTTTTCATATCAACATATTCAGTCATTCTTCAGACATACATTTTTTTTTTATTATTGTGTTGTTCTTTTTTCTTTCCCCCCCCGATGACATTTTTGCTCAATATCTTTTCCTCTACGGTGTTATTTGTGCAGCCATCTGAACAAATGCAGAACTTGTGGGATTGTAAACATCATGAGTAGCTTGCTACCCTGCCAATTATTGTCCTTTTTAATTACTGGCAAGAGTGTAGAGCGACAAAAAGCCATGCTTGGTTTAACATTAAATAAATATACCCCCATACCTGAATGATTTGGAGAAATCATAAAAGCTTCAAAGCTTTCCTGACAAGGCTCAAAAGAGCTGCGAAACTGTACATATTCAACATACTAATTTATTCAGACTCTAACGTTTATCCCTGATTTATTTCTTTGGCAGTAAATAATCGTAGTAAATTGAATTCATGCGAAATATCTACAGCCGCAACAGCAAAATTTAACGCTGAAAGAACAACAGCCTGTCAGAGTAATACTAATTAAAAAAAAAAAAGAAGCAAAAAAACAAAAAACAAAACAAAACAGAGCAGAACAAGGCCAAAAAAAAAAAAGAACTTTACATCTTTCAAAAAAAACTTTATTTCATAAATCCAATCCATAGACTTTGGGGGTGGTTTTAACCTGTATGAATTTTCAATCTGTTTTTTATATTATATCCGGTCTTAGGATATAATATTAGGATGTTTATTTATGCCTCTGGAGATTTTTTAATATTAGCCGGTGCTTCTCCGTTAGACTGCGCAGAGCTTTAGTGTCCAGTCCTCAGCTGCTGATTGATTAAAGATGTTCTGTGTGTGATTAGTAGAGAGCTGCAGTTCTCCCATTGTCCTAGTCTGACTCATCTTCAATAGTACTGCCAGACACTACACACTCCCTCAATAACCAAATTAAATCAAGTTCATTCCCACAATGCACCACTCTCAAATTTGAACTCTGCCGTAGATAGAAAGTCCTATTCCGCAAAATCTTCTTCTTTCCCCGGTCTTAAACAAATGAGTATTCATACAAATGCCAATTTCCCCAAAATTGCTCTTTGACAAAGAGTTCACTTTGGCAACGTCTTGGAAAGAAAGTCTGCAACCCAGTATAATGCACTTTGAATGATTATTCTTTTATTCTAATACTTTGGCTGTAGGCACAATGGGGTATTATCATCTGGTTACATAGCAACAAATATATCACAAGCGTTTCGCTCACAAGACAATGTTTTGGACTTTCATTTTAAAGCCTAAAATACAGAAACGCATTTCTGAGCATGAAAAAAAAAAAACACCCTGTTATCATGGGCCACCCCCTAATGAACTTTACCAAATGTCCCAGTTTGCTCCGTAATTTAGAAATGTCCTGAGTAGACTATTACACAGAAATACACAAGAGAATGTGACAGTTACACACTGCTGACGGAAGATTCTCGATCCTGCCGCTGTATGAGTGCCAGGTCAGTTGTTCTGCACTTCATCACTGAAATTCCAGTGGTTGGATAATGGGCGGACCTTGAGGAAGAATTCGTTGTACCAGAAGCAGTTTTGGAAGCTATTGACTGGTCACAATGAGAGGTCATTGATTTTCCTTTAGAGTCATTGAGCAAGGTCATTTAGTCTCAATAGACTGGTAGAGGTTCAAGATTCAGCTAGTGTCATTTTCCAGTAAGGTCTGCTCTCAAAGCACCACTGTGAATCTTCTACGTGCTCTAATGCCCGTAGTCACTGATGAGTCATATGTCTGTAGTGTGTATATCTATAGTTTTGACACTCTATTCTACCTCAGACTTCCCTTTAAGTACGCTACCTGTGTGAAACATGGATGTAAAAACCCACCAATCTGCTCACAGACAGAACAAAAAGGTATTCCATT
The DNA here is from genome assembly GCF_902362185.1 of Chanos chanos. Classification (NCBI taxonomy): domain Eukaryota; kingdom Metazoa; phylum Chordata; class Actinopteri; order Gonorynchiformes; family Chanidae; genus Chanos; species Chanos chanos. The sequence continues at coordinate 6,862,172 of NC_044503.1, read as the reverse complement.
AAGCAGCTGCAATCTCTGTCATACAGACATACAGCAGTGTATGGCTAATGCTTCTCTCTCTCTCTCTCTCTCTCTCTCTCTCTCTCTCTCTTTCTCTCTCTCTCTCTCTCTCCAGTAAGGCGATGTATTTACTTACAACCTTGTGCATGATTACAGATTGCACGTTCATCCCAACTTCGGCCACAAATCAAAGAGTTTTAGTTTGGGTTCTTAACCCTCTTTCACTCTCTCTCTCTCTCTCTCTCTCTCTCTCTCTCTCTCTCTCTACCTAAACTTTCAGTCCTGTCCCTAATCAGCCTGCGGGGGAAAAAACAGGCCTGCTTAAACGAGTTTGATATTCCATCTGTCAGACAGTGCAGCGTATTCTGCAGTAAATAAAGCACACTCAGAGAAGGCTGTCCATTTCTTATTAGCGTATAATGTTATATCTTGCTCCTTGGTCCAGATATCGGAGTGCTTTTCAGCCCTCAAGCTATTTTTAGAGAAGCTGGTTTCTGTCTCTCTCTCTCTCTCTTTCTCTCTCTCTCTCTCTCTTTTTTTTTTTTTTTAACTCGCTCTGTGCGTATTAGGTGGAGTCAGAGGATTTGGTTTGGAAAGGGGCAGGAGTCAGGGTCAAGCAGATGGACTCTGAGGGTCCACTTTCAAACAGGGTCCATCAGATGGACCGCACATGACAGCAATGATGGAGAGGGGTCCTCTCTGCCAGCTTAGCTGCCCTTCTAATTGGCCTTTATGAATATTTAATGAGATCAAGATGAAATTCAATCATGGCTTTTAACTGCTGAATCGGGAGTGCTGTGTACTGAGGCCGGGGTGCTGCTTTATTAGATTTCCCTGCCCTAATGTAGGGAGAGATGTTGGTATGGGGTTTCAGCTCTGTGCAGGTGGCACACTTTGACTTTTTGGTCTGGAGGGAGAGCCACTCTCCGAAGGAATGAATCTTTTATTTGTTTCGTTGTATTTTTAACCAAGGGCTCCTGGTCACGCAAACTACAGATCTCCAATCCCGACCCTGACAGCTCTCTTCTTAATTGGATTCACATTGTGTATGTGAATAATTGGATTCACATTGTGTATGTGAATAATTGGATGCGCATTGTGTGTGTGTGTGTGTGAATGAGGCAATTCCATAATCAGAGTCAGACAACAGAATGCAAAAAATAGATAGATGTTGTTTAAGTGAAGTTTTCTATATCGTTCTGTTTACCTTGGGTTTTTGTTTGCCGATGTATGAAGGTAGAAACTCACAACTAACGTACTGAATTTAAAAAAAAAAAAAAAAATCTGTTTTGCAGGATTATCACTACAACCTTTCGCACTGGGGATTTCTGTATGGAATTTAGCTGCTATATGAAATAGTGTACTCATTACATTTTGTACTTAACCTCTTTTTTACAGTTTAGTTTATCTAAAAGTCTCTATTTATTTGAAACTAGTACTTAGAAGATTTTTTTTCTTTTCTTTTTTTAACCACAGAGCACGCAATAACTTGCAAGATGCAATTTTTTTATTGTGCCTTGTTAAAAAGAAATGGAGCAAGTAAAGCATATTAACAATCATAACCTTATTAGGTTTATTTTATGGTTTGGCTGACATCAGCTGATGTCAGTAAGTAATCTCCACGAGACACCCAGGGGGAGATGATCTCATCATGACCTCATCTGTCCTGTACTCCGCTTTAAAAGCACAGCCGGAGTCCACGGGGAGGCTGCTGGGGATACGGGAGGTGAACTGGAAACTAGAGACTGGATACTGGGAGTTAGGGACAGGTAATGTGGAGCTCAGGGGAGAGACAGAGAGAGAGAGAGAGAGAGAGAGAGAAAGAGAGAGAGAGAGAGAGGATGTAGTAATACACTCATGCTGAGGTGTTTTCCTCCCTGAGGTAAGCACAGGTGAGTCAGATTGTTGACTCATTCCCTGCACGGTTCTAGCCCCACCGACCCCTCCCGCGCCCCCCCCCCCCCCCCCCCTTTTCCGTCCCGGTTGTGAGGCTGGAGGAGCCAGTGTCTGACTGAGGAGTCCCACAGGACACCGACAAGGACAATTAATCCCAGCCCTGGGGTGGCAGCAAACGGCTTAAATAGCTGCCTGCTAATTTTTCCCATACCTCATCAGCAGTAAGGGCGTGACCCCCCCCCCGCCCCCCCTTCCTTCGTCAGGGGTCAGTCATTCAGAGCATCTCTCTACAACACCAACTCATAACAGTCCAGGAGATTATGTTTGTCTCTCTCTCTCTCTCTCTCTCTCTCACACACACACACAAACCATGGCTGTCTCCATATTCCTGGAATTGCTAATATAACTTTTCACGATGTGGAGATATCCGAGTTGTATAATTTATTTTGTCCCGCAACCATGTGTATGTTTAAATTGATATGCAAGCTAAAATAAATAACTTGGGTTAATCTTTTAATATTGACCTTACATGAATTTGAAATGAGACTTAAAATTGTTCGGTGGATTTTTTTTTTTTAATAACCACACCCCCCCTCCCCACACACACACGCACAACACGTTACCCCCCCCCCCCCCCCCCCCCCCCCCAATCCCCCACCTTCCCTCCCTGTTGATAATCATCAGCAAATATGAAAAAGTAAATTCAGGGGGAAATACTGCAAATGGGCTTTGGCTAGATTGTGCATGAATATTTAATTCAGTCATAAGAAGTGATGGATCAGTAAATGAACGGTTTTGCTGGCGAAGTGTTCCTGCTGTCTCTTCTATCTGCACGACCAGCTCTCTCTTAATTACTGGCGTGCCAGTTCGCACCTCATGCACGTTAAAGCTCCATGGCAAAGGTGCAGAATCTGACTGATAAGATTAATGACATTTTATGGGCAAAGTTTTTTTTGGAGCGTCTGGAACCGGAACGAAGGGAGGTCGCGGAGAGGGGGCAGCGGAGCCGAGGCCAAAGTCATTTGCGTCCGACGCGCGTACGGCGAAGAAAAATTTTGGCCATTAATCTCGAATTCAATAATTCTCTTGTCAGATTGTCTAATACAGTGGCTCTCAAACTTTTTCGAGCCAGGCGTCACTTCCAACGGAACCGCACCATCTCAGACGCCACCTACGAGTCACCGTCTGGCAGAGGCCTTAGATGATCGCAGTGAGCAACGCAGCCAGAACGTGCTTAAGTTTGGCTGTTCGAAATTTGTTTGTTTATTCGCATTTAATTTTGTTCTTTAGTCTGTGGACGGTGCCGTTTTACACAGTTTCACCAGAAGAAAAGATAAACAGCGGCAAAGTTATAAGTTTGGCAGTTTAATTTACAATTTAATTTTTTTTTCCACATTAATCATCTCAAAACAAATAAAGAGGAGTTTCTACAGTAATATTGCTGCAGAAATGAACTGTCTATTGTAGTGTGTTACAGAAAGAAAAGTCAGAGAGAGAGAAAGAAAAAGAGAGGGGGGGAGAGGGAGAGAGAGAGAGAGAGAGAGACGAAGAGGGGGGAGAGAGAGAGAG
>NC_044503.1:6801207-6853707 GCF_902362185.1 Chanos chanos | reverse complement strand
GTCTCCCTCTTCTTTTGGACGTAATGTGTTAACGCTGTCCTACACGTGGTGCTGAACACACATATCCACACAAAATAACACACATTTAAGCAAAAAAGTCTGCAAACACGAAACCCGTACTCTGGTGGGGAGGACTGGATAACCTAGAGTTTTATCACCTGAACAGTCAGCATGTGTGTGTGTGTGTGGCACTAACTCTGCCTGTAATATGTTCGCTTGTGGGGCTCCCAGCAGGACCGATGCTATAAAGTGTCTTTGCTTGGGAAGTGCTGTGTCTCCTAAAAGCAGCTGGGTGATAGCGCAAACTGCATTCACTGCAAGGAGAGACAGATGGGGTAAGCCAGAAAGGATACTCTGCCCATATGTCTAAAATATCTGGCTGCTCTAATATGCTTTGATTAAAATAATGTTTATGTGAAGCACGTGGAAAGTGCTAATTTTCCCGGCTTTATATGACATCTGTTCGCTAAAGCCAGGCAAGACAACCACTGACCTTCAACAACTTCTGAAAAGACAAAGAGGCAAAGCAAAGTGAACCAGCCGGCTCTCTCCCTCTCTCTCTCTCCCTCTCTCTCTGTCTCTGTTTCTCTCTTTTGCACTGTGACTAATTAAGCATTTAGTTCCCTCTTGCCCCTGTATGATCACATCCACTGTCTTCAAATATTGTCTGATTTGAAGCATGGAAAAGGTGTATTCTAGAAACACGCTACCTCTCTGCAGAGTTCCGAGGGTATTCTTCTCCTCCATATATTGTACATGTGCTTATTACCATTCAACGTGAGTGAAGAGAGAATGGCTCACGGTGGCCACCTGTGACCCAGTGCTTATCCATCCTAGGACTAAAGGAAGGTTGTTTTCCTGCTGTATGGAAAACAGCGCAGTGCTTTTAGATGAATCACGCAGATAGAGAAAGAGAAAGAGAGAGAGAGAGAGAGACAACAAAAACAGGACGCGCTGACCTTCTACCTGCTGATTAAAGGACACTCTTCTCCTTCTCTCCCTTCTCTCTCTCTCTCTCTCTCTCTGTGTGTGTAAGCTAATGCTAGCTGCAGCGCAAGCACCGGGTGGCAGTGAAAAAAGAACTAATAAGATCAAGTGGTAGCACGGGGCTGCCTTTTGGGGTCTTCTGGAAGGGCCCTCATATCAGTGCTCTCTCTCTCTCTCTCTCTCTCTCTCTCTTTCTCTCTCATTTTCCTCCACCCGTGCAGGGTTGAGGGGGGCCCCGTGGATCGGCCGTGTCGGGGCTCCTGTGTCCAGGGACACTCATTAGCCTTGCTGTCTGAAGTATGCTTCACCCACAACCCCCGGTATCCCCTCTTTAATTGGACACTTGAGCTGAGAGATGTGCATCTGGCTCTATTGAAGCCTGACATTTCAAACTGCTGACCTTTCCGGGGCCCCGACACAACTAAATAATGATTAGTCTTAGCTATTGTTCCACCACAATAGTGCACGCGCGCTCGCACACACACACACACACGCACACATACACACATAGAGAGCAGCGTGAACTGTGATGTCTGTCGGGGTGACTCAAGCAGTGTGTGAGATATACGTTTTGAGGACTTACACACACGCACGCACACACAGACACACACACTTCACACACACACAAACACTTCACACAAACATTTGCCAGGGAGTCGGTAGGGGTGGTTGCAGTGAGAAAATTGGGTTCAGCCATCTTTTTGAAAAGCCATTGTCAATCTATTGATTTGAATGCCCTTTTCATATCTCTGGACACCGTGCGATATTGTGTTGCTCTAAATTAAACTTTGGTTCAGTCGTCGTTACTCTCTCTCTTTTTTTCCCCCTCTTACTTTCCCCATTTACAGAAAAAAAAAAAGGTCAATTGCATTCATGAGACTTGGCTAGATGTGTGAGCTTCGAGCGCAGTCCAGAGATAATAGGCAACCTTCAGATCTCCTCTAATGGTGTGACTGTGTCTCTGTGAGACTCCTCAGTCCTCCACACTGCTCCCTGCTCTCCCCACGTCCTCCGCAACTCTAGCCCTACACAGCCGACGTCAAAGTGCTCGATATCTTTCAGTTCCTCTGTGTTTCTCTCAATATCGCAATTACCTCGCTTGGCATGTCTCAAAACAAAGCCCTTTTTTTTACAAACACATTTGAATAGAGTAAGCTTTGTTTTTTTTTTCCCCCTCTGGTAAAATCCTAACTGTTGTTCCTGAGTCTATGGATTCCAATTCAGTATCACAAATTTTGACGTACGTTCAGAGATTCTACATATCGGCCCACTGTGGGAAATTGTATCAACGGTTTCTTAAATAAGCAGCGTAGAGTCATGCTCGATGGCCAGCTTGTGTTGTTTGGAGTGCTGAGTTTGTTTGGTAAATTTGTCTCTAATTGATTCACTGGTCATTTGCCTGCATGTGTGTGTGTGTGTGTGTGTGTGTGTGTGTGTGTGTGTGTGTGTTTTTTCCTTCGTTTGTTTTGGTTCTGTCCTTGTGGCAAAACACTCAAGCAGCTTGATTCCTGAACATGCCACCCTCCAGCCAGCAAAGCAACTGGACAGCTGCACCCCAGCATAGCCAATACCTGTGTCTTTGATGTGTCTTTAATGAGAGAGAGAGAGAGAGAGAGAGAGAGAGCAAGTGAGAAAGACAGAAGGAGGCAGGCACAGAGGGAGAGAGAGAGAGAGAGAGAGAGAGAGAGAGCAGGAGGGACATGATTTGTAAAACACTATCAGGGCTTTGGATAAATGAGCAGCTGGGAAAACAACACTTCCTATTATTGCCCTAATTATATCCTTTCTCTGTGAATTTGCATATTTTATCTCACCCCCAACTTCATTATTGGTGACTTAGTTATCATTCTGAAGGGGGGGGGGGGGGGGGGGTGAAAAAAAAAAGAAAAGAAAACACAGATTTGTGACAGGGAAGAAGAAGAGGAGGGAGGGAGGGAGGGAGGGAGGGAGGGGGGGGGGGCTGAGGAGGCGGGAAAAATGTCTTGCTGTGCCACTAGCCGCTCTGCAATTGACTATTTTCCACTTGATTTTTTCCAAATGCACACAGAAGCGTGGCAAAATAAGAGCGTGTTAATGAACAGAGAATGTGAGCTAATGCAGTAGGCTACGAGACAGGAGAGAGAGAGAGAGAGAGAGAGAGAGAGGAGGGGGGGATGTTTGGAAAATATGCATCATTAAAGCATTATTTAAAAAACATGTCTGGAGCACCATCCCTGAAGCTTTTCAACGACTGATGCCCGGAGTTCATATCCTCAGCTCTGCAAATATCACAATTTCATGCGCATTTCGCATAATCAGCCACGGGTTTCATTGCTAGTATGTGGAAAAACAAAAGCATCACTTGAAATATGTATTGAAATATTCAAAATGAGAAGAGGGGGGGGGGGGGCACAATATGTTCTGCTATTATTAATTCGTCTGTCTTGTTTCAAGAGGGAAGAAAAAAAGAGAAGAAGAAGAGAGAAAAAACACACAGGAAAGCCTTAAAGCTTTGACACCCTGAAACATTTTTTTTTTTGGTCATTAGAACCATTTCCTGTTACTGAGCACTATGAATTGATTAATACTGAACAACAAAAACAACAGCAAAAATGAGGTTTATTTTGTCTTGTAGTTGTGTTTGTAGTAGAGCAGAAGGAGAGAAGACAAGGACAGAGGGAGAGATAGAGAGAGAGAGACAGAGAGAGATAATATTGATGTTCAGTATTACCTGAGCTAAGCTACTGTTTTTCACGGCTGTGGCTGTCTCTCCCTCTCTGCTGCTGCTGCTGTTTCTGCTCCCATGTTATGTGGTGATATGGTTACCTAGTTACCGGGGCAGTCATGTTTGCAGGGTCACTTCATTAGCCTGTCTGTGGCTGTGTGGAGGAGGCGGCAGAGTGTGTGTGTGTGTGTGTGTATGTGTGTGTTGGCTCAATAAAGAGGAGCTAACTGTCACACTTCAAGCGTAGTGTGTGTAACACCTGCTTATCTGATCACAACTATCTTGGCTTCTTCCAAGAAGATGTTTGCATGTTGTAATGGCCTTCGATAAGCATTGTTTTCTTGGCATCATATTAACACACTCTCTATATCTGGTTTGTAAATGAACAGGCTTGTGTAAGCACAGTGTCTCTGTCGATTAAGCGTTAAGACCAGTTAAGTCCGCTACGGCTTTGTGTGGACTCGTGACAGAAATTGGTTTTGAAGTGTGTTGTCTTGTTTTCTCTGCATGTGTGGACCTCTTTGTTACTCACACGTTTCTCTGACAACAAAGAAAGCAGATAGATGGAAAGGTATCACAGGCGGAGGCAAGTTGATGTTTACAGAAAAGGTGTAACTGTTATAACTGGAGACCTTGCTTAAAAAGTGACAGTGTATGTATGGTTTTTCATACAAATCATTGTTTATAATTACACTGAACATTGGCACCTGTATGTTTTTGTATTTATTTAAACATTTGTTACTGGTTTAGGATTATGTTATAAAGTTAGATATGTTTTTATTGACACACTTTAAATCGAGCTGCTACAATTTGCACCTTTGAATAATTACGTTCTAAGAAGAAAGAAAAATCAAATGTTTAATCTAGAGAGTTTATGTGTTCCCTTGAAGAGAGAAATCATTTTCCACAGAGCCCCAAATCAATTTCAAACTCCAATTATGTTCGCACTGATACCAAGATCCACTCTACCCTTGAATTATGGGCGTTTGTCCCCGTGTGTCTGATGAATGCTGAACAGGACTGAACACCGCTCTGCTTCCTCACCGAATGTAGTGTGTGCACAGGCTGTTGACTTCGAAACAATATTCAACAGGCAGATGACGGTTAAGGCTGGTGAGCATTCGCTAGCATTTTTCTGTTAGCGTGTGTCTGTCATTAGCGTTCGCTAACAATAGCTAATAACTTAATTAGGCTGTGTGTAACAAACACTAGAGAAAAGGATGTTCTTTTGGACGGTGGTTGTTGCTATGATATTGCTAAGCAGCACACATTCGTTCTACTGGTCACAGTGAAGAAAATTTTTTCGTTAATTCATTTAGAAAGAGACTGCTGGAGGCTAACTTAGTTTGGTACTTTAAGCAAGGAGAATGCATTCTCCATAGCTCACATCCTATGACCTTCATAAGCTATGGGATGGAGTCTGTCTGGAGCGTTGGGGAAGAAAACAACAAACAACTTTTAACTTTATATGCACCGTGATATTACATACATGTGGAAACGAACGTCAAAACCTTAAGAGTATCCATTAATCAAATAGGTAAATGCAGTAAACTGGAGATAATATCAAATATTTGCAAGGTATCTCATCTCTCACGGAAAGAGCTGGTAGCACCTCTCGATGAAGATAAATGAAGCGCCCATACTGTATGTAAATTATCGTCACTCCTTTGGATCATGAACAGCAGGCCCTGTTTTGTTTTGGGGGTTTTTTTCCCCTCCCAGTCTGATGCAGCTGAGAAATCATATCTGGGCAGTTGAGTATGGAGAATGTTGACTTGCAATGATCAATACTCTATGCCCTGGAGTATGAGTGGCCCCTAATGAAGCGAATTGACCAGGGCCTGAAGTATGATCACTGTTTCTGCTTTGGTCATTTGTTCCTTTAAGAGAAGATCAATGCCTCCCTCGCCGTGTTCCGGAGAATACGGGGGCCCGGACGACGGAGGTGCAGCGATATCTCTCCTCTAAATGTTTTATGAAGAGCTTACGCAATATAGTTCACTCATGCTCTGGCTGTCTGTTTGGAAGTGTGTCTTAGAGCAAGCCACATTAGTAATTAATGTCCCTCTGCCTGTTTTGGGCCCACTGTTCATTTCATGGGCTATCACCTTTTTTATTGCCAGATGATGACTTCATGGCTAATTAATTATTGATGAAGTGCTAATTAAGAGACAAAGTGAAGTAGCACAATTAAGTCTAGTTGACTAAAAAATATCTGGAAAATATTCTGGGACAGAGAGTTTGTGTATCAATAAATAAGACGCCGTCCCCGAATCTCCATCTTTGATCCACAGACAGCATGTATAGCCACGGTCCCAAAACATAGGACCTCTTTATCTCCAAACATATTTCTAATCATTTTTCTAAATGATTCTTCTGTCCCCCTCTGTTCTCTGGAGTTCTTGGCAAAGGCGGGAGGACTGGACATGCCAGACGTCTGGTTCCAGATTTAGCCAACCATCAGACACACCTGTGCTAGCGTCTGTCCGTCTCAAACGTTTGGCACAGGTGGACTGTTTTGATTGGCCATTTGCTGAACGGTAATGCGTTACCCGGGCGCTGTGGCGCTGTCATGGCTTCTCCGTGTCCATCAAAAAAACCCAAATGCCGTCTCTTGCAAAGGCAGAAACCAGCAGAGCCTCATCCAATTACAAAACAGCACTTAAGCCATTCCAGTCACAGAGCAGCGGCCTCTGCCTCTCTAGTCCATTCCCATCATCCACATCATTACTGATATTACCCCGTGTCTTTTATTTAATGCAGGGTAATGTATCACCAATAAAGATAAATGAGGGAAGCTGTGTGGCGCTAATTGGTAGGACATGATGTCTGACTCGCCGCTGGTAATAGTGTCTGCACTTCTAGGACTTTATGAGCAGCCATCCCGCGCTCAACCAGAAGTTCAGAGTGAAGAGACACTCGTCTGGAGTGTTGCTCTTTTTCAAAGCTCCGCATCAGTATGTTTTACAATACCGTTATGTCATTAACCTGTTTTCGCTAAGAGCTTTTTATGCATTCACAATTTGATGACTTTATCTGTTAATCTATTTCCGCTCGCGTTTTGAATGGCCGCGCGTGATTATGTAACTTGAGAACAATCGATAATTTTTGTGTGCGTGTGCGTGTGCGTGTGCGTGTGTGTGTGTGTGTGTGTGTGTGTGTGCGCGTGTGCGTGTGCATGCGTGTATTTAATTTAATCAGGCCGGATTTGGTTTTTGCCTCTTTTTTTACGAGTATGATTTGATGAGCTTGAACGAAAATGTCTGCATGAACCCTGATGAACCAGTCCATAGTCATGTTTACAATGTTCACTGTCGCTTAGAGCTTGAAATGGAAGCTGGCTAAAAAAATGTTTTTTTTTTTTGTCCTAAGCTGTGAACACTTGAACACATCAGCTCTGGGGATCTAAGTTGTCTTATTGGAGTGGACTCCGAGTTGAGGACAAGCGAGCCATTGAAGAACAGATTAGATTAACAGTAATCCTCCCTGTGGATTCACAGGCCTGTTGTTGTTGTTGAAAAACTCCAAGTAACACAAGTACGTCAGATATGCACTGCCACACTACCCCATTCTATTGACCAATTCCATTACGATTTTAAATCATATAATGGAGTTTGAGTTTGTGTTTCATTAAAATATCATTTGCATTGCTTATTATAATATACATGTATTACTGTAGCAATTTAGGGGTTCTAGAACTTTCTGTGTTTTGTAAAAAGACTGTTTTGTCTGTGTGTGTGTGTGTGTGTGTGTGTTACTGATGTTGAATAAAACATAATGTAGATTTCTGAGAGTATGCTCTCTCGCCGACATTATACTCGTACCTTTCTTCAGTTTTTCAGCTCCCTTTGTACATGGCTTATTCACACCAATATTCTAGACATTTCTAGAACAGAGAATGATTCTTTTTTTGCAATCACATGGGTTCATGCCCCAAGCTTTGATAACTGATCTGAGTCAAACAATAAAATAAAATAAAGTAAATTCATGGCAGAGAAGAAGCATCCAAAGTTCTGCATCAGTTACTTTTCAATTACGACAGGCGAAGCAGAACGGAATTGTTAGTGCCATTTATCGACTCTACCTCTCTCCATTAAAGTACAAGTGAAGAAATCCATCCCAGTGTGTTACAACCTGACTGTTTCATAATAACAAAGAGTTTCCCCTCTCTGTCTGATAGCGTTTGTCATTTTGGTGAGAAACAACTGTGTGTCTGTGTGTGTGTGTGTGTCTTTGGGGGGGGGGGGGGGCATGGTCAGAAGCACACTCACACAGTTAGGGCTGATAGTCATCTCCTAGAAGATTTCAGTTAAAGAATCTCTCTGTTTTTCCTCTTAGGTTTAGGATTTGACAGGGTCTACTGAGGCAGAAAGAAAGTACATGGGAGTATTGATTATGATAATGATTGCTTGGTGGAATGAGTTTTTCTCTTAAATGAAACGTTGATGAAAGATATTGAAAAAGCATTAACTGGAAATTTTATGCGTCGTTGCATAGTTTCTTACACAACAAGCGGGTCTTCAGTGTGATATTGGACTTTGTGGTCTTGTCCTTTTGTGAATGATTTATTTCAAACTCACTGATGTTTATCATTAAATCCACAATGAAATGTTCTCACAAAACCTTATCTGAACTGTCTTATACTGTTGTATTTAAATAAATAAATAAAAAAGTTTAGATGTTCACCGGAAATGAACAAATATTATAGGAGTATGAGGGGACATATAAAGTGCAAGCTCTGTACAATATTGTCCATTTTCAGTCCTGTGTTAATCCACTCTGCAGACATAAACTCAGACTAGTGTCTGTGGCCAATGAATCTCACCCACCATCCCTGCGGAACATTCTGGATTTCTGGAGTTCTTTCTTTTGCCATTTGTCTCATTTTGTCTTTAGCCCTGGTTCCCTACAGAGGGAGTGGGCTGATCTCTCTGTCTTTTCTTCACATAGGAGGTTTTACAGTATCCCTTGATTTACCAAGCTTAAAGTGAAAGGCAGAAAAAAAAACCCTTGCTTTTAAACTTGCAGTTCATTCTTAACTGTCAAAGAATCTGCGGTAGTGAATAAACCTCCTCTATATCCATGTCATAATTTCCCAGAATTCTGTGCTCATGACAAAGTAGGGTTTGTAGATCACCTTTAGTATTGTGTGACTGTCAGAATTTTATTGAATTCTTTTCATTACTCATGTGTATCCGTGTATGTGAATACACCTGTTAAACTTTCGGTGAGTGTCAAAATAAGTTGACTCTAAATATATGTTCTGTATATTCTATGTACCTGCTCACCGCTCAGTGAACATCAGTTGTTTGTTAATCAGGAATTGTTTTGAGGGTCTAAATGTTAATAGAAGAAAAAAATGAAGCTTTTTTTTCTGTGTCTCTTTCATCTGTAAAATGGAGGTAATTTCTTACATGGTCTTACATTTCACTGGTTGCTTGCTTTTTATGTGAAGGTACACAGGATTTTTCAAAACATGCAGTCTGTCTCAGGTGGCTTTGACAATGACTGACAGAATGCAAAATTATTTTGAGAATGTTTCTCATTCTATTATTTTTATTATTATTATTATTGTTGTTGTTGTTTTATTGTAATAATAATAATCATCATCATCATCATCATAATCACAATAATAATAATAATAATAATAATAATAATAATAAAAGTGGTAGTGTTTATAAGAGGATATATTTGGTATGAAATTGTTTTACTGGTTCTGATTTTAAAAACATTCAGTAATAAAACAAAACAATCAAAAGTCTCCCTTGAAATATCATTTTCACAAATTCACAGCAAACATTTTTAATCGATTTTTTTTCTCTCCTGTGATTGGAGTATTTAAAAGAATGAAAAACAAAATAATATGACTTAATCAATGCGGTTAATTATAAGACGCGTTGGAAATAACTTATGTTGACATTGTCCTCCCAAAACTAATGCGTATACCCCCCCAATAATTACCTCTGTCTCGATTAGTAAGGTCTTTTAATGAGAGGGGGCGCTGCACGTTTCCTCAAGTGATGTTTCCCAGGCAGTAGTAGTCGAGCGCAGAGGCCTCCCCATTTCCCTTTGTGTTTATATTTTTTAATTCTTTTAGAGGGAAACTGTCAACCATATCCAAAGTGCAGGACCAAAGAGAAATAATGTATGCTTTTGTGAGGTTCTTTGAGGACGATATGTGCTATGCGTTACCCGTCTCAAATGTGAAAGATTTTAGACCTCTGCACAAAACAGATTTTGATGATCAGAAGGTGTATCTGGTTCTGAGAACTGAGGAGAATGGTACAGGCCAGCCAGCCAAAGCACAGATTCTTGCTCTCGCAGGTAAGTTGTCTTTTCGTTTGCCTTTTTTTTGACTCGCTAAACTTATATTAAAAACGTCATTTGTTTTTATGGACTGACTGGAAAGCAAACACATATCCGGCGTGTATTTATTCAGACAGTATTCATGTGATTCGACGAGTAACCTTAAGATTCTTGCTGTTTCAAATGTTGATGGTCACTTGTTTTTAGCACATTTCGAGGGCGTTTCACCTCTGTTAGCTAGGTCGTTAGCAAGATTGCTAACTGCCATATCTTGTGATTCTAGTTTTGACGTCGGGTTGTGTTTTGTTAGCTTGTTTGTTAGCTAACGTTCATGTCACCTGTTTTGTAATGCCAGGAGGTGAATTGGTGCTTTTGCCAGCTAAGTCACCAAATGGGTTAGTTTTCGAACTTGTCTCGTCAACGTTACATTTTTGCATTAAATAAACACAGAGGGCGCGAAATGGCCTCCTGTGGCGATTTATAGATTTTTTTTTTTTAGCAAATATACATCATGCTAATGCCTCCTTGCTAACAGGCATATTTGTGCTGTATATGGGCCTGTGCGTGACATCGCTCGCTATATAAACAAGTTTTCCACCAAGTTAGTTAACGAAGTCCATACTTCGACTAGTGTTATGTTGTCCTGGCTCCGGTATTGATCTATTTTCCAGGAAACACTTCGCAACATATTATTGTTACTTAGCTACGAGACGTGTCAGTTTCTCACACGATTTCGTTTACGTTGGACTCTTGACGTTGTTACAACATGATAACAGCGCCAGTACTTGCCAGGTTACCCAACGAGTGTTTTTTCAGTCACTATGTCTCAGAATAGACAAACAATTCCACATCCTGCATGACACAAGCCAGACACACTTTCACTGCCAACAGTACAGTGCGCGTAGACTTTGCCCCGTGCCAGTTGGATACTTAGCTACTGTACAGTACTAATCCACATGTATAGCTTAACGCCGTAGCTAATTAAAACGGAAAGGATCTCTGATCTTGTTAGGACAGAAACCTGTCTCCGGGTTAAACCCTTTGTTAATGTCAATCAATGCAATGGCTAGAATTTTCGCTCTTGCTTTTTCCAGAAAAAAACACGCTTTAATCCATTTTCTTCCACTCAAAATGTTTCAATCTCAACAAAGTTTGAGTCCAAACTTTGGTCAGATGTTTCTTGAATTGTCCTGAGGTGACCGAGGACTTGATGAAGTGAACTGCCGAAAATTCATCCTAAATGATAGAGGCAGAAATAGATGAGACACAGACTAATTGAATAACATCGTTTGAACATGTAAAACCAATCCTAATCCTAACTGATGAGTGGCCTATTCATTCTGAACATATTGAATAAAATAAAACGTGTTCTACACAGTAATGGCGTTAAAGAAATCAGGTCTTAATTAGTTTTGAGTTTTTGACCTCGTGGCAAGCAATCTTTTCTTCATTTCCCAATATCATTGAAACTTGCCGTAATGTTGCAGAATTAGCTGTGTAGCAGTCAGTGGCTGTGATGGCACAAGGAACATATTATTTACAGTTGAGAAAGAACCACATCGGCTCTTGGATATTTGTTCAGCATCGTTTAGTTCGTCTTTAATATTTAACAACAACAACAACAACAAAAGCAATGTTTATTTTAAGAGTTGTTATTAGGTGTTAAACATGATGTGCTGTAAGATTTATATTGGATTGTATGTCAAATTGTTCTTTCCAATCAGTCCATTTTTATTTTCATTCCTTTCTGTTTATACAGTCAGGTGGTTTACTGGAGTGTTTCACTTTTTTTTTTGTTTCATCTTTTTCAGAAAACATAGAAGAATTTGAACACAGTATTATGCAAAAGAAGATGAAAATTCCCAAGATGTCTACTAGGAATACCGGCAATGCAGTGGAGAACCACTTTGGTGAAGAACGATTACCTCTCAGACATAAAAAGGTGTGTCTTCTCCCACTGAAACAGAGGAAGAATACATAGCTCAGTTGGTTCCCATGCTCTTATGCAATCATTCATGTAATGCACTCCATCGAACTTTGAAACTTCTCGGCCTCGGTTTTGGATTGAATAAGTGTGGGATGGCGTTTAGGTTAGTTTACTTTTACAATTTATAGAAAGAAATGAGGTGTATTTCATTAATGCAAGCCATCATTTTGTCATCTCTCATTTCTAGCATTTAAGAACGTTTGATGCACACTCTGTTCAGTCATATAGTTTCTTTTTTTTTTTTTTTTTTCCTCTCCTTTGTGACTTATTTGCATGCTTAGACTTTGCAAGTAAGTTACAACTTAGATTAAACTTATGACTTTTCAGTGAGTTATGCCTTCTGCTGAGACAATTTAACGTGAGTGTTAGAGTAAACTTTTGTTGTTGTTGTTGTATGAT
This sequence comes from Chanos chanos, assembly GCF_902362185.1. Classification (NCBI taxonomy): domain Eukaryota; kingdom Metazoa; phylum Chordata; class Actinopteri; order Gonorynchiformes; family Chanidae; genus Chanos; species Chanos chanos. Next base: position 6,841,324 of record NC_044503.1, on the reverse strand, counting down.
GTCCGATCGGTGAATATACAAAGAAAAGATCTTGCAGTGTATTCTCATTGTAAGCATTATGGCGCTACCACGACCTGAACAGAGTAGTTCTACAGACCGAACAGCTGTGCTGTTGACAGGCTAAAGTGCTATCTGTCATTATGAATGATCATCACTCTCATTTTTCCAATTTAATATAGATTTCTTTATCATTGTCCTTCTCAGTCATTATAGTTTACTTTCTAAGTGTCGTTATTGTGCGTATGCGTAAAACGTGGCCATTTAACTGAAAAGCAGAAACTGCATTAGACACACACACACACACACAGACATGACCCAGATTTTGTGATTTGCATGTCATTCATGCAGTCTTTTATTATTTTAGCCATCAGAGAATTATCCACTTAACGTTTTAAATAAGACCGCACATAATGTCTTTGTAAAAAATACGTTGCTCTGTTTGCACGGCGTAGTTCGGTAAAACCTGCGTGTGTTTTAGGTGCAGGCGCTGGATCACGGCCGCGCCGGCCCCAACTCCTCAAAGAGCCTGGCAGCCGTGGTGGCGCGGCTGGAGAGAAACGCCGTCAACTCTTGCGTGGAGGGGGAGGAGGACCTGAAAGAGGACAGGCTGGCCGAGGAAGAGGAGGAGGAGGAGGAGGAGGGCGAGGAGGAGGAGGCCGTGGTGCCCCGCGTGCTGTACGAGGAGCTGGTCCACAGCTACCGGCAGCAGGAGGAGGAGATGAGGAGGCTGCAGCAGGAGTTGGAACGCACACGCAGGCAGCTCCTCCAACAGGCCAAGAAACTGAAGGAGTACGGGAGCCTGCTGACCGAAGTCAAAGAGCTGCGAGATTTCAACAGGAGACTGCAGGATGTCCTGCTCATCAGACTCGGCAGCGGTAAGACAATTTCCCCCCTCCCACAGCTACCAAAGGAGAACCAAAGGTCTTTCCCTGCAGCCCAGTAAGAGAAATCAGACTGAGGCAGATTATCAAGTTCCACAGGCATCGGACCACTAGTGGTAATGTGATTAGTGAAAGTGTCCTGGACTGACCCCTTTTCAATTCTGTTGAGGTCTCATTTATCTGTCTTTTTGGGGGGTTTTTTCTAAACCATGATCATCTAAAGTTATTACAACAGCATTCATGCTTTTCCATCAGCATTGTTTGATGGTAATGTTGTGAGCCTAGCAGCAGGTCTTTTGTGTACCCCATGGCCTGTTTGTTAGTGGGTTAGTCTGGGTGTGAGGCTGATTAGTGCAGTTATCTGAGAGCTCCAACCTGCTTAAGAGGACATTGCGTCCACAGCGCTGAGACCAGTCTGCTGGACAGCTGTGAGCGTCTGCCTCCCCTGCTCCGGGGGCACAGCTTGCGGGAGACTCAGGCAGGCCAACGTAGAGGGCTAAAGATTAGACCGGCCAGGGTGAGCTGGGGTCAGGAATGTAGTGCGCTGACCGATATTAAAACTCATCAGCTCCATTAAAGCTTAGTGTGTCCAGCCACCAAGCCAGCTTACTGGGCTAAAATAACCCACTGTCTGGAAGCCCAGGGGAAGCCGCGTTTTAGGCAGCCGGCCAACGCTCCGCTCAGAGGTGCCGCGCCGGCCAAGGTGAACCCAGTTTCCTGGGAGAGAAATGTTTTCTTTACATCAGCCTCTGCTTTCACCTCATGTTAAAGTTAAGAGCGTATCGAAAAGGGACGCATGCGCCGCGCCGTTTTTAATCCCTTTTTTTTTTTTTCTTCTCTTCACAGAGCCCATGCATGACAATGGCACTCAGACAATCAAATCGGAGGTGGTTGAGCCAATCATTGAGCAGCAAGAGGTGTGCAGGGAGGAGGCTAATACAAGCTCCACCCACTCCCCCTCACCAAGAACAGTCTATACCTTCAATGACGGAAAGGTAAAGCGACCAGTTTTCTCTCAGTCCATTAGCCAGCGTTCCTCTGTTTATTTGGCGTTAGCATTTAGTCTAGTTCGGTTTTGAGCCACTTAGATTTCTCTAATTGACTCCGAGCCAGCGTGTCCCCTATAGACCTCTCGAGCAGAGCTTACATATTTGTATCGTTCACTCCCTGTTAGTAACTACTGGGCCTTGTATAGGGCTATTCTGCCTGCTTCACATGACAGGGGGGAATTTGTGTTACAAGCTGAAAGGTTTCTCAGTTCAAGCGTGAAGAACAAAAGCAAATTAGGACTTACACACTGCCCGGTATTAATTATTTGTATCAGAGGAATTGCGCTGACTGACGGGGAGCCATAGAAAGGAAAATCCCAGCTAACTTAAGCACGGTGAAAAGCTTGTCTGCTGGCCTGGATCCTAAAGCACATTAGTTGCATTGGGGAGAAGCCTTTGGATAGCAGCCTAAAGACTTCTCGGAGTGATAAAAGCAACCTGTGCATTAAACCGGCATAACTCAACGCCGTCCCCATCAAATCCTTTTGTTTTGGCAGACGACTTCCGCAGTGTCACTGAAAAGTCAACAGCGTAGTCTCCAGTCTGTCAAAAGACATTACGACCTTAAGTGCAAGAGAGACTCTGTAGCACTGAATTTATTTATGAGGTTTTTTGCTTAAATGTCCTCACCTATGGATTCGACTCTTTGAGGGTAGATGGCAGGTGGGGGAGGGGGGGGGTGTGTGCTTTTAAGTGTCTGTCACTCACCACGGCCCTCCTGCAGGTGCACCTGGGTGGGGGCATTTGGGTGGAAGAGGAGAAGTGGCATCAGCTTCAACGCACCCAGGGCGACTCCAAGTTCACCAAAAACCTGGCGGTTATGATCTGGGGCACGGAAACGCTCAAGAACAGGAGCGTGACCGGCGTGGCCACCAAAAAGAAAAAAGACGCCCTTCCCAAGCCCCCGCTGTCTCCCAGCAAGCTCAAAATCGTCCGAGGTAAAGTTAGAGCCGCGCAGACGCAAGGCCCTACTGTTTGGAACAAGAACAGGGTGGTTCACTGAGATGGAGATGATGATGTTTATTTTTAGAGGTTAACGTTTTTTTTTTTTTTTGATGAAATGTCTTGTTCGCACAGAAAATGAGACCAATTCTCTGATACCTAAATCTTTTTCACAGAGTGTCTGTACGACAGAGTCTCCCAAGAAACGGCAGACAGCGCAGAGATCACTCAGAGGTTATCCAAAGTGAACAAATACATCTGTGAGAAAATCATGGATATCAACAAGTCCATCAAGAACGAGGAAAGGAGGGAATCCAAGCTGCTCATCAGACAAACTGTCAAGATGGAGAACTTCAACTACGACGGCGTGTAAAAAGCCCGTCGGCTCTGGCACCGTAACTCATTCTGCTTTTTTCAGAGACTGCTGTGAAAAGAAAAGAAAAGAAAAGAAGAAGAAGGAGAAGAAGAAGAGGGTGGACACGTTTATCATCTGCGCTGCCATTCGAGATTCTCACTGAAGCCTGAGAGAGAGGCCTTTTTCGTTTGTTTGTTTGTTTGTTCTTTTTTTTGCCCCCTCTTTCCCTTCCTTTTCTCACCCCTGCAGTACACTCAGGCCTGCCTGACAGCTTTACCTGTGCGAACGCAGCCCAAGATGTTGAACGTATTTTAGCGTGAGTCGTATGAACGTATGGGGTTTTTTTTCGGGAACTCGAGAGATGTTGGTAAATCAGGCATGCATGTGTTTTAGACAGGAGAGATCCTATAAATCGTATAGTAAGAGAATGTGTATGGCACATCAGTTGATGTTCTGTGTCAGAACATGTCGTAATGTACTTTTAAAAAAGAACCAAAAAAAAAAAAAACACGAACCCTTAGGAATACGTCCTCTGATTTAAAGGAGGTGATTCTAAAGAAACGAATGCTGGTTTTCGGTGGGAACGGTTTCTCCTCTTGCGGTTTTGAGGTTTAGTCTGAACGCTGTTGGTACTTCATGTGGAGAATTGTAAGAAGAGCACTTTTGGGGGTGGGGGGGGGGGGGGGGGGGGGGGGTTGGGGACACTGGGCTCAGTCCTGCTTCTGTCTTAATTAAAAATGGCCTGATTGTCCACTTGTTCCATTGCCCTTCAGATGACTTGGGATTTTCACGCCTGTGTGGTGCAAAGTCAAGATTCTTGATTGCCGGCAGGCACGTTTGATGGGTCTGATGAGTGTTATGGATTCCAGCTCATTAATGCAGCCTCTGTTGGATTTTAATCCTTGAAAGATCTGCAGAAAGCAGATTATCCAAAAAAGAACCGAGGCATTAAAACCTATTTTGTTGCGTTTGTTCAGTAACATAGTGATACGAACAGTTTTTTTTTTAGATGTTGTTGACGATGGTTTGAAGGTTTTTATACCTTCTGGTTTTGACAAACACTGGACACACATCATCTTTAAACTTCGGTGTTTGTTTTGTTCGATCGATTTTAGCTTTAAACTCGGAGTTTACAAGTTGTCAGGACTGATCAACTAGCTCCTCCTATCAAAGCCGTCTTTATGAACCAGTCCCTAAAAATTGGAGCTGAGGTACAAACTACGGGGCAGGAAAGAGCCTTGTAAGAAAAAAAAAAAAAATTGGCAATCATTGGGAACTATGTTCTCTGTTTTTATAGCAAACTGTGATTGTAATGCAAGCTGATATTGCTTAAAACTGCACTTTGGTGTATGAATGTTCGGAGTTGCCAGACGCTGTGTTTAAACGCGGGTAAAGCTGTCGGCGGCGCTTTGTGTTAAATGTGTGTCTGTCCCTCCCTTCAGGCCTGAAACTAGCAGGATTCCTATTCTCTACACTATTCTCCTTTTTTTTTTTTTTCTTTTTTTTTTTTTTGTGTGAGCCACAACAAGTGGAAACGTAATAAAGAGTAGTGACAGCTTACAGTGAGAAAAGCCATCCACACCTTTTTTTTTTTTTTCTCTTTTGGAGGGGGGGGGGGGGGGAGTTCAGCACCCTCTGTGTATTCTTTCTTTCTTTCTTTCTCTCCCCTTCATCCAAACAGTTTGTGTGGCTGTCTGCAAAAAGACCTTAAAACTGCAGATTGAATTCTCAACTGTGACAATGTTGCTAACTGTGAATAGCCCACTGGTCAGTGTCTTGAGCCTTTGTTTTTTTCTCAATTTGGTTGTCTGTCTGTCTTTTTTTTTTTTTTTCTTTGTAAATTTCTCTCCACAAGGATAGAGTGATTCTTTGTTAAGCTATTTTGATGGGAAGGGGGAGTTCTAAATGTATATTTGGGTTCTGTTCTCTTTCTGTGGACATTCTTTAATGTTTATCCAGGTTGCACCTTAATCTTGCTGAGTTCCTGGTGTAGATGAATTGATTGGTAAAATGTTGTGATTTTTATCTACCCCCCCCCCCCTTTTTTTTTTTTTGGTTAGTATTTTGTTCAGTCCTTTATTTTCCCGTTTGGGTGTAAGCTTAATGTTCTTCTCTTAAATGTTAATCCTACGTATTCACATTTTCAGAGGAAGGAGAGCCTTCACCAATGCAGTGTCTTCAATGGAGTTATATACAAGAAAGCAAAACATATCTTAAATCAATGTTGTTCGTGTTGGATTAGTCATGTCTGACCGCCGTCAGAGCTTTGTATCTTTGGAATCAGACATCTACTCACTGTGAGTCTTTGGCCGAAGGCCTCATCTCATTGCCTAGTCGCGTAGTCTCCATTGCGCTGGTATGTCTGTGTTGTGATAGAGACCAAGCCATCATCACGTTTTCTAAAGACGTAGCACTTTAAAGAGATACGAGAGAGAGAGAGAGAGAGAGATGCATAAATCGCAAGAAATCGTTTTTAATGTTTTCCTCTTAAGGGATCATTTTAAATGTCGGAAACCAACGTGCCAGTGCTGATTTCTTAAAATTGATTTAAGCGATGGGTTGCTTCTTGGGCGCGGAATACGTATGTTGAGACTCTCCAAAAAAAAAAAAAAAAAAACGAAACAAAAAAAAAAAAACCAAGCTATGCTTCTCTCGCACTTTTTTTGTTTTTGTTTGTTTTTAATTTTTGTTTTTATAGCAGGTTTATCCATGCATACCAGGATGTCTTTAGCACTTGTCTACCACTGCATAGCTGTCAAAAATGGATGTTCTTGCCTCACAGATCTGTGAAAGATATTTCTATTTTGATTATTTTGTAAAGGAAAAAGAGAAAAAAAAAAAAAAAAAAAAAAGGCAACATACCTCCAGTACGTCATGATTATTGTATGAACAGTAGACACGTGTATTGCTGTGATAATCTAGGGTCTGTCTTTCACTTGATTTATCCTTCTTTATTTTTTTTCCTTTCTTTCTTTTTTTTTTTTTTTTTTTTAAATTTTTGTCCTGTGTTTTTGCCCTTTACACCTACGATTGAATCAGTCCTGTGATAATGTTGGGTGCCATGGTAACACTGGAAATGGCTTAATACGCTGGGGATGATTGAGAGCTATCAGTTTATTTGTCAGTCTGTGTGGTCGTAGTTTAATGCTGAGATTTGTCAATGGCGTGTCAAATTATGGGACACGCTCTGTAATATCATTGCCTTTAAAAACAGGAAAGCTTTATCCGTACCTGTTTTTCTTTTCTTTCCTTTTTTTTTTTTTTCCTTCAGCTTATTTTGGGTTGTCACCATTTTGTGCCCTGTGTGGCCTGTACTGTCTTGGTTTTTTTTGCAGAGCTTTAAAATCACCAGATCACTGAGAAGTAAGGAGACTCGAAGCATCTGCGATTATTCTAAATTCAGTGATATATGTAGGTGACAGGCTCTTGTACCTGCCGTGTATTTGTTAAACGCCAACGTATGGCTCTTTGGATACCAGTTTTACCTAAGGCCACACAGGGATTAGTTGCCATCCAGACAAAAGAAAATAGAAGATAGCGAAGAGTGTTTTTTTTGCTGACAACCAAGCTGAAAACAGCATTTGAAAGGTGGAGATTCTTTAATTGATTTTGTATGCTCTTATGTGAATATCTGTAGATGTTGGGTTTTGGGATCACCCTGTTGAGGCTGATCGAGTGAATATAAGCCAAAGTATGGAGTGTCGAATAGGAAAGCTGAGCCACATCGGCTCCATTTGAAATTGCACAAAGAGAATAATGGCCCTTGCCAAGGTTATTGTCCAGAGCAATCTAAGCTAAACAACAAAAGAGGCAACGTTTATATAAAGAGATCTATTTTTTTGTTTCGAGCTGTTTCTCATTGAGTCGGATGTTAGACCATCGCTGGGGTCTGATTCGTGCTGGTATCCCCCAGGGTCCTCTTTAGGTTCTGTTCTGTAGCTACAAACATTAAGCTTTAATGTATTTTTTTTTTGTGTGTGTGTGTGAATATAGTTCTGTTGTATGGATATTGAAAAATTTTTTCCCTATAATCTATGCTGTTTCCTTCCTTCCTGTTTGTTGAAATAACCTACCCTCTTGTTTCTTTGTTTTTGTTTTGGGTTTTTTTTTGTTTGTTTCTTTCTTTCTTTGGTTCTTTTTTTCCTGATGCCAAAAAGAATGGGGTATGAATGGGGGGTGGGGGGTAAATCTAGGAGAAAGGAAAAAAAAAACAAAAAACGAGTAGAACTGCTTTGGCCTACAATGCTAATAACCCATTCACAGAGCTTGAGCCAGTTCCATGCTGAGGACCACGCCCTTTGTGGCATATACTTACATATTAACCTGCCCAGTGCTCCATTAACACTTTCCAACCCAGCCCGTCACGCCACCGACTTTTGTCGCTACCTCGGAGGGCTTGAGTCGAGCAAGAACCATGCGTCCACATTCACTTACCACTTAGTTCAGTAGAAATAGTGAAATCCTTTCGTAGCTGGTCTTAACAACTATATATATATATATGAAAATATATACATATGTACAGTCTTCAGTCTTCATCTTCAACCAGGTAGACATAATAATAAGGAGAGAACAGGTATTTTTGATAAAGTTTTAAGAGAACCGATGAAGCAAGATGATTTGTGGTCCAAATTAAATCATCAAGTATCTATATCCTACCTCATTGTTTTCCATGTTTGTGTAGGTGTGAATTTCTAATGCTTAGGACAATGCATGAATTTATCAAGGACCTAAACGTATTCAAAATTGTAAGAAAAAACAAAAATCAGTGCATAGCTAACGTCATCTTAAGATCATTTTATAACCTTCCTAACAAAGGATGCTGCTTTCAAAGGGATAACGTAGACCTCAGAAACATGCTCTCACTTCTAAGCTCAGCCAACGTACAACATCAATTCGATTTTTTTCCTTTTCAGAGTTTTTCTTTCTTTCTTTTTTCTTTCTTTCTTTCTGTTTTTTTTCCTTACCGTTTAATGGTGCTACCAGCAAACATAGGTTAACTAATCTGTGTCTCTTACCTCAAATGGTGCTAATTTTTTACCGCTGGTCAAAGAACTACTGTCAGGTTATTGTTCAATTTTAAACAAATCAAATCAGCGCTTTTTATGTTCATTCAACATCAAATGATCTTAACAATGAAATACATTGCGTTAGCTTTAGCCTGGTATCTTGTATTAAACATATTGCATATGTTAATTAAGGAGTAAATGTCATTTAGGAGTGGGTATATCAAATTACCTCATGCGTCCTCAAAGGTGATTGTTGCAGTTAGGAATGCGAGTTAAAGTGGGAAGCGACTTTTTTTTACACACTGAAGCAACACTGAAGCAGAAGACTCTTTTTTTTTTTTCCCGTGAGATATTACAACCAAATTACCTTTTTTTTTCAGTCCCAACCAAAAACCAAACACAGCTGTTAACTTGCCTTTCAGCGCTTTGGTCACCTGATCCATAAAGGACTGGGCAGAACCAGCTGACGTTGTTATGGTCCTCAGCAGACGTTTAGATCTGATCCTAAACTCGACTGCGTTAATTCCCTCAGAATGATTTCTCACAATGAAAATGTATTTTAGCCATCTTATCTGTATTGAAAAAAAACAAAAAACAAATTATATACTCTGTGGTGGGTTTCTCTCTTTTACTCTTTTGTTTTCTTTTGTTTTTTTTGTAAACTTACCAAATATGAATTGGAATCAGTGGCATTGCGTTCAGATCTCAAACTTGTTTCCATTTTGTGTCACTTGTCCCATTCATCTCCTTCATACTTGCTGCTGAATTAATATCTAGAATTATATATGTACTTATCAAATATTTTTTCTCTAGAAAGACAGTGATATGGAGAATGTCCTCTTGAACAACTGTGAATTTGTTATCTTTTCAGGTTGCAGGTTTGTGGGAGTGGGTGTTTTAAGGGGCTGGGGGAGAAAAAGACCTTCTGTTTAATAGGCTTAGCATCTGTCAATCATAGGAATATGGGTTGGGCCATGACCATAATTAAGCCTTTGGACTCTGACTAGTTGTCTCCTCCCACTACCTAACGTGGATGGAGACACGCCGGGTCCCGTGGCTTTATTGACCTGGTTTCAGTTCTCCTGAGGCCCCTAGTAGCGAAATAAAAACAAAAAATATAAAAAAAAATAAAAAAAAAAAATTGCAGACCAGTTGCACCTTGTCTCTGAAGCTGGCTTTGCCTCTTAGCATCATTTTGTTGTGTGTTCGCTGCAGTCCAGGTACTCTTGTTCAATGTACAGGTCAACCGAATAAATTCAGACTTTTAATCTACGACCTCTCTGAGGCCACCACGTTTCTTGTCCTTTTTTTTTTTCCTCCCCCCCCAGCGTTCATGTGTCTCTCTCGACGTGATGTACCTCATGTCTAAAAACCCTCGGTCAAGCTGAGCAAATCACAGTAAAGTAAATCATTTTCTGGTTCAGATCGCACCATTCAAATTTCTTTTCCCAGAATCAAACGCATATCAGTTGCTGTTGTATTGTTGCTTTAATTTGCAGGTTTTAAGGGATTAAAGTAAATCGGGCTCACAGGGTCATGCATTTGGTTCTGCCTCTTCCAGGAGACTAGGATCAAGCACAAAATAATGCCTGCGTTCACTCACTAGCCATAATACCGCTGGTTCAAATAAACATTATATCCAAGCAAAAATACACTCAACTGCCCAAACAAAGCGTCAACAATGATTTTACCCAGTGCTTATTAAATGGAGACACTCTTTGGTGTAATATGTATTTAAACAGTGGACCTATTTTGCCAGTTTACTTCTAATGTTCTCTTCCAAACTCAGGGAAACTCAAAGTTCTTCAGACTTGGGCACCTACACATTTTTTAAAAGCAACTTTCAGCAGCTTTGAAGTCGGATGTTGTTTGGGATTTACACAGACACCCCCAGCTAGAACCAGCCCTGTGAAGTATCACTGCTGTGCCTGGGACCGCATTAGTCCTCGTCTGTTTGCGCGAACACGCCTCGGATTGTTTTCAAATGCATAGTAGTGCGTTAAAGCAGATCAAACGCGGCTGTTTTATTTAGTTATTTCATTTATATCTTCCCTAAAGATCAAGCTTGTAGTTGGTTTAGGCCCCTCCCCTAAGGCTGTGACTTTGGACTGGGGACACAGGGCTAGCGACGCGCGATTGATGTGCTGCCCTCGCGTACGACGAGAGTGTGCAGGGGATTAAAAGCCAGACTGATGTGGGTGTCGGCCTGAGATAAGCGCACGGGGGGGGGGGGGGGGGGGCTTCTGATTTATTGGATAGCCGCGATGTTCAAATCAGCCCACCAGCTGCAACCACGCACAGTGACTTCAGCAATATTCTCCTTTTCCCAGTGTATGACATTGCTAAACGCCACCGTAATATTCAAATGAGAAAATATCAAGGTCATCAAATGAAATACGGCCAAGAATTGTTCGCAGTCACTTTCTGAAGGTTTTGGACGTCCTCGTGCAACTACAGTTTGATCAAATACTGAATTTGGCATATAAACACGTGGTGCTTTGCTATAGGAGCACACACAAGTCTCTCCTCTGTCAGACAGCACAAAATGTATTTCCATACATTACTGTGCTGCCACATGGCAACAGTGCATCCAGTCTCTCTCTCTCTCTCTCTCTCTCTGTGCCCAAGGGGACTGCTCAATGTCGTTAACGCTAACAGTTGCCACACGCCTGTAATGTATTGCTGTATCTGCTATTGACAGTGAGATGATTCACTGTAGTAATAATGGATGGGACTGAGACTTGCCTCCAGAGCAGGGGAATGCATCCTTTGAGGAAGTCGCACAAGTACACCGTGTTCTTCTCTTCTTTGCTCTTCTCTTCAATCTGTGCCAACTAACAATGTCCACCTCTCTTTCGAACACATTTTTCTACTCTTTTTTTTTGTTTTGTTTATGCTTCGTACGCTTAAATGTAATAAGCGCAAGGCCATTCTAGTTTACACACAGAGTTAAGAATTTATATGCTATTCCTTTAGTTTTACAGGGGATTTACATTTGAAATTTGTGTCTGGATCTTATATGGAAAGATACTTGGTTCCTGATAAATATTGGTTATGAGAAGACAACTAGCTCCAATAACTTCAAATGTAGACAACTTTGTTCTTGTTTTTTTACAAAATGAATTTTTACAAAATGGCAGCTTTACTACACAAAAACACTCATTAATAATTGTTTTGGTTTTTTTTTTAGTTGCCCCTTTTTGAGTTTTGCAATATACATCGGCAAGACCTTGCGGTTTAGCTTTTGAATGATTCCTTTCTGTGAGTGAGGAGAGAAAGGTTATTAGAGTGCGGAGTTCTGAGTGACAGCTCTAAATGTATGCTTGCTGTCACATCATTAAAAATGCTGGTGACCATGAACACAATCTCAACGGTGGCTCTGGAGCCTTGCTCCGTGACGGGCGAGGGAGGGAGGGCCGATCGGGGAGCAGTCAGCTCGGACACGGGCAGGTTTAATCAGCCTCTCTCCCCGGCCCGACGTCTATCAGAGTCCTGTTGACGCGCTGTCAGAGTCCGCCCCGTCCACTCGACGCCGGAGCCCCTCCCATCGTCCCTTACCTGCGGCGCGTGGGTTTCTAACAGGGCGGCTTCTGGGACAGATGCGCTAGCTGGAAAAGAGACAGGAGTTAGGAAGACAGAACGTAATGGGAAGCGCGTCGAGATAAAGGAGGGCCGCAGGCGTCCGTTCGAAATTCGACAAGTTAAAAAAAAAAGAAAAGAAAAAAAAAAACAAGGCTTTTTCCATAGTAAACCATATGGGCTCTAACAGACTCATGTGGCTCAGGTGTTTGCATGTGGCTGTTTTATTGGTGAATTCAGGAGAGAGGCTAACGCGATGAAGTATGTCTTCGGACGACAGCACTCACTCACGGTCAGGCGTTTGTCGAACGCCCGCGAAAGCCGAGGAGCGAAACAAATGCGTGTCTTCGTGCTTTAAGGTCGTTGTACATAAGTAAAAAGAGAAGGGAGGGGTGGGCTTCGGTCGGCGACCCGTCGCGCGTCTGATACGCCGTTTCACCACAACGACTCGATCACAGTGACCAGTCTGTCGTAATCAATGCTCTAAAACAACATTATTTTGCAGTTTAGGTTGATTACCATGGGAACCCATTGTTCTTTTCTATAATGCGCCACGGTGTTGTTAGTAAGATCTGGTTTTTTTTGTTTTTTTCCCTGGCTCTTTCAGCGGTCGTTATACGACAAGAATCCACATTAGCCATCAATACAGACAGACAGATAAAAGCTATTAACTTCTGTTCCCATTGGCCCGCGATGTTTTCACATTGTCCAATGACAAATCAATCAGCGAAATTTCACTTACTCCAAATTGTTTTTATGGCTCTCGTGTATCGGTGCATTATCATTGATTCGGTCTGGGCTGTCTGTCGTGATAGAGGTTAAACAGCTAGTCTTACGTGAGAGGAAAGAAAGAAAAAAAAAAGAAAGAAGAGGAAGAGAGAGAGAGAAGGAGGAGCTATATCGCAGGAGAGATATATATCGCTGAATGATCTGTTTTGTTCCTGGTAATTCTTTTCTGCGCTGCTCCTATTTTTCATGTTTGGAGAGAGACTGTGGGGTTAACAGACAATGAGAGAGAGTCCTAATGAATTCTGCCTTTGGTCTTTAAAGTCATTAATTCACATGGTTAAGCACGCCAATCATGCAGGCGACGCTCTACGGCTCCAATCGCCTGTATTTCATTTCTTCATTTCACAACGTGCCTTCAACATTTATCCTATCATCGTTTGTTTAGGAATGTGTTTAGAACACCAGTTTATCTGGAATGATCTTTAATTTAATACAAGTATTTCAAGCCACTAGGTGATGACATTTTTTAAATATTCCCGTAATTTGAACAGATCCTATCATAATGTTTGATTACTGAGGGGTTTTTTTTTTTCAGATGGATAATAGTTACGGAAATGGGCTACATCTGGTTGTTAACTTTATTTCTTTCATCCTTGATGAGCTTTGCTATCTGTAAGTTTGTTCCAATTGAGTTTCACATATTCACTCGCATTAAGAGAAAAGGGCTATGTGTGTGTGTGTAAATGGAAAATGAGTTAGCGGCCAGAGTCCGAGAAACGCCTTGTTTGATTTATTTTTCCTTTCTTCTTGTCTTGGGCAGAAGGCTTTCTAAATGACTTCGATTAATGCAGAATGCTCCCTCAATTAAAAAATCCAAAGCTATCATGAATTTTTCATTCTCAGAGCGTTTAGGCTAATTATGGAGCAAATGAAGCACTTTGCCGTGAACCTCAGCAGAGGGGACTGACATTGATGGTCGGTGTCACTGTCACCGGGGCTAGTCTCTAAAACCGTGCTAATCACGTCACCTGTTTAGTATTCCTGTCACTAGGTTTTCTTTCTCTCTTTCTCCTCTTCTCTCTGTCTCTCTCTCTCTCTCTTTCTCTCTTTCTCTGAACCAGGCACACTCTTACCACACTAAATTTTCTCTTTGAACTGAACCTCCTGTCTTTCCTAGTGTGTAGTGAGAAATCTATACAGTTTGCAAGATTATATATTACATTACAAATTACATACATGCATTGTACTTCATATCTAAGGCCGCATGTGAACTTTGACAATGAGGATTAAAGCATCTGGTGAATGCATTGAGTTTGTTGTAATAAGCAGCAGTGGTCTATAACCTGGGTACTGGTTACAGGTACCTGTTTTGGCTCATTTCCAACAGAGTATAACTTTAACTGAAATTAATCATATGCATGAGGTCAGACCCAATGATGTTGTGGAACATCACCATTATAGATTGTGTAGGCTTTGCTGTAGTCGTATCTGAAATATAGGTAAATTAACCAGGTGTGATATATGTGAAGTTTTAAATAGAGGGGCGTATGTACTGTATTACCAATAGGATGCCAGCTCAGAGCATCCTTAAAAGAGAGTGGCGTTGCAGTTAATGTTGAAACGGTCTAAGAGTCATTTACATTCCTCCTAAACGATTTGAGCAAATACGTCAGCTGGATGTCACGATGTCATGTGATCAGCCGCTCGCATAGGCAGATCACGCAAGGTCAGTGTAAACCCTGATCACATTTAACTCCACTGTGAGACCAACTCATATCAGGCAACATACATGCAATAAGTCATATACAAACACACACACACACACTTAAACACACACACACACACATTCAAACACACATGCTTACAGTGTATTCCAGGCTCCCCTATGGGCGAAGAAGAGAGACAACAGCATTATGTTAATGCTATTATTGGATTTCAGGAACCAGAGCGGATTAAATATTCATTGACTTTGATTATACTGAAATTAAGACTGAAGCTTCGTCTCCATTAGAAAGGGATAACTGCACTGTAAATAATGCATACCTCTTCAATTGAAAACATCTTTTTTTTTTTTTTTATCCTACTGTTGTTGTTTAGCATTTAGACATTTGTCTTTGGCAGTGATGGGAACTCTGTGTGGGTCTTTAAATAGAGTTGTCTTTAACTCAGGTAGGACCCCCAGAAAACTCCTACAAAACATATACGAGATACACTGCAATTTTATTAAGTAACGTCTTTCAATCAAATTGCTCTTCTTCTTATAATTATCATTTTGTCTCCATCATTGTCACTGAGAAAAAAAAAACAACAACAAAAAAAAACCCAAGAGAAAATTCATTCTTCAGTGCAAAGTCGCAGGACGTAGAGGCAGGGGGAAAAAACCATGTATTTTATTTTACTTATAAAATGCATAAAATGTCAGCAACGGTCATTTCATTGGCTTTTTTTTTTTTTTTTGAAACATTGAAACCCCCAACACCCTGGGAGAGGAACACGCATGGCAAATCGAGCCCCGAGTACAAAGCAAACTTCAAATAGGCGCCGGCAGGCTCCGTTTCCCTGAGAGGCAGCGTTGAAGTTTATCTTTGTCCCTCTTCTGCTTCTTAAGTGGGCTACAAAGCTGGGAGTTTTGCAAGGAGATGCCATCTCCCACCCCCCCCCCCCCCATCCGTACCCCACCCTCTACACCCCCCCTCCCCCGCCCTCCACCCCCCCCCACCCCGTAACTGTGAATAATTAATTAGACATGATAAATTATTCCATTCTCAGCCACCACAGCCAACGCCAGCACACGCATCCACCAACCTTCTTCTCTGTATGGCAGGCAAGTATTAAAATTTCAGAGCCTTGGTTATCAGTATTCAGTAGGGCTGGGTTGGTTGACGCATGCATGGAGGTTCCACTCAGCGAAAGCTGTTAGGTGTCCGACTTTTCAAATGATGTAAAAGTAAACTTCAATTTAGCCCAACCTGAGATGTCTCTGAGGAGAGATTAGGGAGAGGACGAGAAAAACATAAAGGATCGCTATAGGTTTAAAGCATTCCCGTTAGACCAAGTGCTTGCTCGTGGTAAACATGATGATTTGTTTTGAAGACGTTAAAATGGCCCTTCGAGGGATGGGCTCAAACATTACAAATGTAGTGGATTTCAGTGCCTTTATTTTTTTTTAACAATCAGGCGTTGTTTTCAAGAAAAATGTACTTGTAGAAAAATTTGGGAAATAATTCCAATAAACCAGTAAAGTCAAAGCATTCCTGTCCATTTTGGCATTTTTTATTTGGGAAACTGATTTTAATAATGTGTTTGTTTGAGTCAGAGTACTGACTGTCGGTGTGTGTGTGTGTTTATCAGTGTGTGTGTGTGTGTGTTTGTCGGGGGGGGGGGGGGATTTGTCGGTGTGTGTGTGTGTGTCGCTGACCGATTAGAAGCTGGTGTTGAAATGTCGAGGAACGAATGAAGGGGTTTGTCTTGAGCGGAAGTGTTGACTGGTGGGATGTGTGTTAAAGTTGGAGCTGCAGTCGGTCGGAGGTGTTTTTTGGAGCTGGGAGTGTTGACCAGAAACTGTCAGTTCCGTTTTATCCTCTCAGGGTGAGAAAGGCATGCTGGCTGTCAGATCTACACTCATCTCCAGTTCCTCACAATACACTCACCCACTGCTTCTCCTACACGACACACACACACACACACACACACACAACACACTGATACACTTCCCACTACCCTTAACGAGACCTTTGAGTCTTTATTTACTGTCACTAAGACTGTTTTATTGCTTCTCATTGCCCGTTGCATGCTTCTTTGTTATGGTCCCCTGTTGGTGAGAGCATCTCATCCATTCCCTGATTCAGTCCGCTGGGTGGTTTCTCCATAACCAGCCTGCTGTCTGTGTCGGTGGCTGGCGGCGTATCTGGTGTGAATGGCAAGGTGGTGAGCAAGTTTTGGGCGGTGTTCAAACAGAGGGGGGGTTGACTGGGAATGAAAGTGTTGCAAACGCATCCTGACATTTTCGCCGTCAGGCCTGCACCTGCACACAGCAAGGTGTTGGACCAATGAGAGGCCTTCGCTGTAGGAGCAAACAGTCTCGTGGCACCAGTCATACATCCAAGACACCTCTCTCTCTCTCTCTTTCTCTCTCTCTCTCTGTCTCTATCTATCTATCTATCTATCTATCTATCTGTCTATCTATCTATCTATCTATCTATCTATCTATCTATCTATCTATCTATCTATCTATCTATCTATTTATCCGTCTGTCTG
Source organism: Chanos chanos (assembly GCF_902362185.1). Lineage (NCBI taxonomy): Eukaryota > Metazoa > Chordata > Actinopteri > Gonorynchiformes > Chanidae > Chanos > Chanos chanos. Next base: position 6,824,526 of record NC_044503.1, on the reverse strand, counting down.
TCTGTTTATCTATCTATCTGTCTATCTATCTATCTGTCTGTCTGTCTATCTATCTACCTACCTTTCTGCCTGTCTGTTTATCTATCTGTCTGTCTGTCTGTCTGTCTGTTTATCTTTCTGTCTGTCTGTTTATCTGTCTTGCTCTCTCCTTCTCCCTCACTCACTGTGTTTTGGAAAGAAGAAAAAAAAAAGAAAAAAAGGATGTAGCTATGTGACAACACAACATAGGGGACAAGCAATTGGATTTGACACTTTATTTCTCTTTTAGCCTGAGAGAAGGTTTCAAGTGCCAGGACTTAATTTGTAAGATTTAAGAAAATAGCATTACACTGTGACGTGCCACACTTAAAGCACTATCCGTTCCACTGCCTGGGGAGATGTTGTTTTTAAGGGCATTGTTAATGAGCAGCGTGAGGAGCTTGTAGCTATGGCTTCCACATATCTGTAACCCATGTGCTACTGCTCCAGATGAGTGGGTGTCTGTGAAGGGGGGCGGTGGGGGTGGGGGTGGGGGGGGTCTATGGAGTTGTGTGGAGAATACATATAAATGATAACTGGGAGATGCTTTCTCTTGTACTTATGTACTTGTATACAATGGGAATATGTATTCTGTTAGGTCACAGAGGTATCTGTTTCCAGTTTAAGTACTGGTATGGCACACCTTTGAGACAAACAGATACATTGCAAAAAAAAAAAAAAAAAGAAAGAAAATGAAAAAAAAAAAAAGAATTTGTATTTATCATAAGAAATCAATGAAGTTGTACTCTAATCCTCTTGCAAAAAAAAAAAGACAAACATGCTAGTTATTCCAGCCTATTTGTTTGATGGTGTGAGTCAATGAGTGATTTATTTAATATGTGCTTAGCAAAGCCAAGTCTCATGTCAGTGTCTAATACTATTTTTTTAATTTGAGAATCAGATTCTATGTCGTCGGCACACGTTGGATATCTAAACATAAACGTTACAACGGTTCTTCCAAAAGTAACGTACTTCAAGACCTGTCACAACTGTTGCTTTAAAAACCTTTCAGAGCCCTTTTTGTATGCCATCGGAGTAAAGATGCCATTAGAGTCTCTTCTGAATGTCATTTTGACAATGTGCCTTGCAGTCGTGCCACTCTCGACGTCTCGCCGATGGAGCCTTGTGCTGTGTGTGTGTGTGGGACCGGAGTCACAGTGGCCCGTGGTTGGTAGAGACCGATGTCAGATCAAAGACGTTTATCTGTCAGTGGAGGAGCAGTGCCGTGTCCCGGTGGGGGAGACGGAGAGATGGAGGAAGGAGGGGGGGGGGGGGCACACGTCAGGGGGCCATGGGCCTCGTCATGCCCGAATCTGACAGCGAAGGTCACGGGCTTCTTCTGCCTGTCTCTCTCCCTGCTTGACAGGGTTTCCTACGGGGCCAGGCCCCCGGCCCCCAACTCACTGACACACGGCACCAACAGTTAATATTTCATCACTGTTTTCCTCGCTACTTTTAATCTAGCCCACCTGCCCTCTTCTGCACACTTTACTGAGCTACTGTGCATCTTCAGCAAGTTGGCTTGTGTGTGTGTGTGTGTGTGTGTGTGTGGGATTGAGTGAGATTACACTGTGTCATACTCTAAATAGAAGTAGTTTGAGGATTATTACTGGGGGAGTGGTTGGTGGATAGCGCTGGTGTCCCCGCTGGTCACTGCAGCTGTATTGTATGGGGAGCACAAGTAAAATGACCTGTGATTGGTCAAAATGTGTTGTGATGCATCAGTCATTGGTTACGTGAATAAGAACATGCAAATAATGTTAGTTAATGTGCAAATAATGTGGACGAAGGGATACAAATACGACAACGACAAATCTGTTGATTCGTCGATAAGTTACCGTCGAAGAATACGGAACCAATAACGTAAAGATACGAGAGCATACGACGGACCCCCCGGAGGACGATGCATCACACTTCGCCAATTAAAACTGAATTTTTTATAACCCATTTCTGGGCTACATTTAAATACCTAAAAGAAAATGAGCTGAACCTGAAATGAGGTTTTAAGGCCCAAGACCTTTGAGTCATAACTCTGTTCTTACCCTGCTCTCTGCTAAATGCCACGGGACCCGAGCTGTCCGGCGCCTTGTCCGGCTCTTCGCTCTCAGCCTTCGTGGGCTCCTGAAAGTTTGGCTGCGTTGGACTATCCGTCAAAAAAAAAAAAAAAAAAAGAAGAAGAAGAAAAAAAAGAAAAAAGAACGAGACGGGTGGGCAAAATAAAAAAAGACGAGCGGCGTGTCTTAAAAGCGGCGGACGCCGATTCGACTTGTACGTAGAGCGCGTCCGTGGCGTAGCTGATTATATTAAACAGAGAGACGTTTTAGGCATTAATAAAACATTAGTCTATCTGATGCTCCCGCTATGCAACAAAAGCCCATTTCTCACTACCCCTGCGCACTTATCGGACTCCGGGCAGGAAGACATTTAAATGACGGCGATTCAAAGTGGGGCTAGGCTAGGCAGGGGGAGAGTAATGGTATTCTAGAGACTAATATATCCCACTTATTGACAAGTGGAAGAGCAGAACAATGTCACCCACTGCTCATTAAACAGGAGGACTTCAATTAAGTTTCTTACGGAGACACGCAAACTCCAAAAGCTCCCCGAAATACTCACCCTGAGTAAATACAGCTTTGTGGCCATTAGTAGCTTTTTTTTTTTTTTTAATTAATTAATAACGTTACCCCTAACGGCTTTCTCAGAACTGGAGCCTAAAGGACGTATTGAAGACATTCAGATGTACTCTCTCTGAATTGTATAATACTTGCTCGTATGACTTTCATAAGCAGCAAAAATAAATAAATAAAACGATCTCGGCTCCTTCGGGGAAAATGGCGACCTTTGTTTGAGACTTTTTTTTTTTGTTTTGTTTTGTTTGTTTTTTTACCTTGGGGTGAGTGATGTTATTTTTGCTGGGAGAATAAGTGTGGTCGTGGGGATGCTTGGGGGATATGGTGGGTTACAGAGCAGGAGGAGGGAGGTGCATTTGTCTGAATCAGTGTCCCTGGCTCGGCCGTCCTCCCGGCCTGTCCTAGCATGTCCTCCTCACTGCTCAGCCGCGTGATGGAGGAGGACGGGGCTTATGGGTCGCACCCTCAGCACTAAAGCACTTCACTCGGGCCCCAGTGTACCTTAATGGCTTTACACGGGGTCTCCTCTCAGTCTCCCCCCCCCCCTCTCTCTCTCTCTCTCTCTCTCTCTCTCTCTCTCTCTCTCTCTCTCTCTCTCTGTCTCTCTCTCTCTCTGTCTCTCTCTCTGTCTCTCTCTCTCTCTCTCTCTCTCTGTCTCTCTCTCTCTCTCTCTCTCTCTCTCTCTCTGTCTCTCTCTCTCTCTCTCTGTCTCTCTCTCTGTCTCTCTCTCTCTCTCTCTGTCTCTCTCTCTCTCTCTCTCTCTGTCTCTCTCTCTCTCTCTCTCTCTCTCTGTCTCTCTCTCTGTCTCTCTCTCTCTCTCTCTCTCTCTCTCTCTGTCTCTCTCTCTCTCAAACCTCTCTCATACACACACACACACACACACACACATGCTCAAGAGAACGTGTACTCGTATAGATAAAGAAACACACAAACGCACTCACACACAAACACATCCCTGCTGGATGGCGGGCGAGGGCAAATCTGAGTCTTAAGTGTTTCTGGTAACGAGTGGTTTTCTTTAATAAGACGAATATCCTCAGGTTTGGATTTTGCGTCTTTTCTTTTCTTTTTCTTTCTTTTTTTTTTTTTTCATATTTTCCCTTTGATTTCCAGTTTCAAAGTCGCAGCATCCAATCACATCACACTGCAGACCATATAGAAACAGCGCCATGTTCCCCCAGAGAGGAACAAGACTCCTCTTTCTCAGTCGAAGATTTTTATTATGTGCTATATATGTAAATTTTTTTTGGAAGAGAAATCTGTAAGTCCACTCCTCGTCAGCTGCCACGGCTGGAAGGAGGGGAGCGTCTGACTGCATCTTCTTTTCCTACCGTGGCTATACTCTCTCTCTGTCTCTTTCTCTCTTCTTTTCACTCTTTCTCTTTCTCTCGCGCAATCTACATAAAAAAGGGAATGATTATCAGTCGAGGAGCTGCCGGACGCGGGGTTTTAAAAGCTGCCTTCAAGACAGGACTATATTCTCCCGATAAGGAATCTTTTAGAAGTCCTGTTTGTTCTTGAGGTTTGCCCCCACTACAAACATTCTCCTGATCAAAGCCCAATGAAAAGGCCTGCCACTTCAAACATGGGCCCCCATTCCACCACATCACACCACCTGCCTATTGCCATGGCAACTCCATAATCCTTCAACCGCCATTTCAGGTAGTAGCCAGGGGTGGGATGGAAGTAAAAAAAAAAAAAGAAAATTTAAAAATGAAAAAAAAAAAGGTGTCGTGTAAGCTCATCCCTGTTTAAGATGGATTTAAACTTGTTCTACATAAAGGCGAGGTGGCAGTCATTGGTAATATACACAATGATATTGAGGTTTTTTTTTATCTCTGGCCACAGTAGACAGTTTGGCTGCTGGTGGACTTGTTAGACACACACACACACACACACACAGTGGTAGTGATACTGTGTGTATTGGTCCATGTGGATTTTCACTTGCGCCTAATGCATATTCATTGAGATGATTGGAAAAGCAGGTTAGTCATTTGTGAAAAAGAAAAATAGGCAAATAGCTTGCTCCCTGTGGGAGCAATCGTTTCTCTTAGCAAAACTCCCAACTGTGCAATAATCGAGCAGAAGAGGAGAACTTACAGAACCATTTCAACGCCGTCCTCACGTTTTAAGTTCTAGCTTTTAAACTCATTTGGTGTGGTCCAGGCAGTTCAAAAAAAAAAAAAATACCCAGGATTCCATCTAACATTTTTTTTTTCTACTGACATTAGTTTTATCAGCGTCCCTTGAGAACGCTAGGGTTTAAGATCTATTTGATCTCTTTCAAAAAAAAAAAAAGAAACAAAGAGATTAAAATCCGGAGTGACTTCCCTCCATGAGCTTATTTAGGCTCAGTCCTCAAAGTACAGAGAGTCTCAACTTTTTTTCTCTCTCTCTCTCTCTTTATTGTAATCTGTTGACTCATTTCTGTGCAAATTTCATTTTTTTTTCCCTCCGTACTCGTCATTCATCATAATTATGGACTGGCCTAGTTTTTTATTTTTTATTTTTTTTTTTTTTGCCTCTGTCGTCTTGACAATGAATTTGTCCTCTCTCCCTGCGTTAGCAGTTATCGTCCACTGGTCTTTGAGATCGGTTTATGTACTCCTACTCTTGACAACGGTTCTTTTCAGGCAGTGTAGGCAGAGATGAATGCTTCATAGGGGGGAAAAGCTTTGCTTTCAAAGACATGGAGAATTCAGTGGGAGCTAGTGCTTTCTCTTACAGAGCTTAGAACAGTATGTCACACTCTGGAGAGTGGTTTTTTTTTTTTTTTTCCCCTCGCTTGAATGCAGCTCTGTGTAGTCAAACAAACACCAAACACCAAATCATACTTCAAAATGCTTTGAGATTTTGTACTGAGATTAAAATTAAAAAAAAAAAAAAGTGTTATTGCTATGTGCTATAAATGAAGAATAATCTGGTCAATGCAGACACCCCCACCCCCACCCACCCAGAGGTGTCAGCAGAACGCGTTAGAGGTGTTAACTTCAACGCTTAAGTAACAGTGTTTACTCCCCTCTAACATGCAGAGTGGAAAACTCCTTCTCAGACAATATAAAGAAAAAATGGAGAATCGTTTTTTTTTTTTTTTTTTGGAAGAGCCCGGGTTATGGCCTGACCATCAACTCGCCATCAATCACCTCCGAGGCCTCCGAGTGACAAAAGGAGCGAAATTGGAACCCCTTTTCAGTGAAGCCAATCAGGTTCCCTCTCAATTACCTGACATTTCATTAATCTCTATCACAGTCGGGCTAACCACATCTCGCATGATTGCTGCCGTTCTAAGACCCGCTGGGCATTATTACATTTGCCTGTATCATTGTAAAAAGAAATGGCAAACGCATTCAACTTAAAGGGCACCCAGAATCTGTCTCTTTAAGACTAAAATCAGCTCATTTAAAAGTGCACAGTTGGACATGCCAAGAACAAACCACGTCTCTGCCCTTTACAACTGTGCTTGATCAATTCTTAATGCGTCTGACCAAACATTTGCTGCGACTTTACAACAAACACTTTTTGCCCTTTAAACAACGGAGACAAAATTCCTCAGTCGGAAAGAAAAAAAGAGAGAGAGAGAGAGAGAGAGAGAGAGAGAGAGAAAAAAAGAAAAACATTGAAACATAATCACCCCCCCCTTTGTATTTTCCAACATATTTTGATGAATTTAGACACACATTACCTTTGAGAATTGTGTTGATTGCATCGTAATGTAGCTATAATTATATAATTATAACGATCGCGTCCTGACGTTATAATGATTTGACGGTTGACTTTCTGACCGGACGTCAGACGAGCTTCTGAGCGGCAGCGGTAGCAGAATGCGAGGGAAAGAGTAAGTGGGTGTTAATGACAGAGATTTGGCAGGGTTTTTTAAATAGCAGCAGTCCATTACTGTGTTATTAACAGGGCAATGAGCTGTTTCTAAACTGCGGCGTGACTAGAGCCAGTTGGGCGACACGCCCGCTCGGCCGTCTCTCGCTCACGCCCAAGCTGTACAGACTGCCTCACACCTGGAGAGGAGACCACGGGTCATCCCAATGTGACCTTAGCCAGCGGAGAAAGGAAAAAAAGATCCCAGAAAGAGATCCGAGGCGTTTAGGGCGAGAGGTTAGGCAAGGTAAAGTCTCTAATCTGAAACCTTCAGCCTATGAGTGAATGAAACCGTACGGAGGGATCTTAGATAAAGACCTTTTCTCGGTTTTGACATGGCGGAGTGGTTGTGTGAGCACACGTCAACATCTTGATCATCTTGTCTTAAGTTACTCAGACTCTTCGATGGCAAGACAGTTGGTTATACTATACTGAGCTCCAAACAGCAGTTTGTCTTTTTTTTTTTTCTTTCGCTTTTGCTGATCTGAGAATGCTTACGATCTGAAGTAACAGTGTTACACATCCAAGCTTCCCATTGACAGGTCTGAAGTAAGTGTTACACATCCAAGCGTCCCTCACAAGTTCTCGCACTCCTCTTATTAGTGTGGGTAAGATGGGCCCAGGATAGAATGTTCCTTTCAGTGCTTAATCAATAGCCCAGTGACAACTGGGTTTCAGCAAGAGTGAGAGAGAGAGAGAGGGAGAGAGAGAGAGCGCGAGAGAGAGAGAGAGAGAGAGAGCTCTCAAGAAAATAGTTTGCTATCCACAATTGAAGCCCCAGGCTAAAAGCAGGGGTTGCGTGTGAATATATTTTTAGAGAGTATGAGATAGAGATTGACAGAGAAAGCGAGACTGTAAATTGAGTGTCAGGGTACTCACTCAACGCAGTGAGGGGAGGAGAAGAAAAAGAAAAAAAAAAAAAAGAAAGAAAGAAAGGAAAAAAAAAAAAAGATGGGAGAAATTAAACCTTGGAGCTGTAACAGCGTAATAAACTTGGGTGCGGTATGAGGTTTCCCATCTGGACTTTTGTTGCTTTCAGAAATTATTTATAACTCCACGGGGGGAAAGAAAGTAATAACATATATTAGAAAGGCCAGCTTCTTCTCAAGTGCGTTTACAGTCCGAACTCCATGGATGCTTTGTTCTGGGGCCTTTAAAATTACCATCGATTCCAACTCCCCAGCTGTGATGGTTTTAGTCCATTCTTAGTTCACTTTTATACCACACGCACAGACATACACACACACACACGCGCACACACCAAAGAGAATCCAGATTGCCTTTAAAAAAAACAACAACAACAACAAAATCTACCACACTTTGTCACTGAATCCGCAAAGGAGATTCTGAATTCTCCAGACGTTAAGGAGCATAATATGTATCTAAATTTCTCACTTTCTACCCCTGCATGGCTCTCTCCCCTGGCTACACTTCACCTGATTCTCTCTAAAGTGCTCGAATCCCACACTGGCTTTCCACGTGTGCTCCAGTGGATGGCTTCAGGGGTTGTTTCCACGGTAGCTGTACCGTCAAACAGCGTGTCCCAAGCCACCCCCCCCCTCCCCCCAACACCCACCCCTTGTGCCCTCATAATAATGTGAGTATGGGGCTGCACAGAGGGTGGGGTGGGGAGGGGTTGGGGTGGGGGGGGTGAGCATATCCCAGGGAAATCATTTCTCTCTCCTTCCTTTCTTGTTATTTGTAACTTGTCCTTTCAACCACGACAGCCCCTAAAGTTCAGTGCGGCTTTCTTCAAAAAAGCCTATTACCGTCTCCCTCTGATTCCATATCATACAGTGCACAGGCAGGCCTCTTCTCTTTCTTCTTCTCCTGTTTTTTTTTTTACCCCCCCCCCCCTCCCCCTTTACTTTACTACTCGAAGGAAAAAATAGAAGAAGTCAGAGTTTGAGGACGGGGACTATGACCAATGGCTCCAAACGGCTCCAAATCGAAGGCAGGCCTTTTCTTCCCTGAGATCCTACAAGACGAGCAATTTGGCAGAAAGCTTTGGGCATGACGGATTTTTCTTTTTCTCTTTCTCTTTCTTTCTTGTTGTTTTTTTTTTTCCCCCCTTAATGTCAAGAGTCTGCCTCTCTCTCTCTCTCTCTCTCTCTCTCTCGCTCTCTCCCTCTCTGTTTCTGTTTTCTAAGATCTGTAAGTCTCCATCTCGCAAATATCTGTCATCTTTCGAGAGCTCAAATAGAATAAAAAAAAAGAGGAAAAGAAAAAGCGTTGGATTTATGGCAGCTGGTGACAGAGAACTTTGGGTGATGCTCAGTGTGTGTTAATGCCACAGTCTCTGTGTGTGTGTGTGTGAGTGTGTGTGTGTGTGTGTGTGTGTGTGTTTAAGCTTGCTCGACCCGTTATTGCCGTGGGGGCATGTCTCATGTTGCCCTTGCGGCATTTACATAATTAGGAGCTCTTCAGCCAAGAAATCCAGTAAAAGAAAAAAGCAATACACCCCCGCCCCTCCACCCCATACCCCTTCTTTCTATGTCTCTTTTTTCCCCTCTCTCTCTCTCTCTCTCTCTCTCTCTCTCCCTCTCTGTTTCAGTTGTCTTCTTCGCCACTCATGACCTCAATTGTCATCATTGTCGCCCTTGAAGTCGAGAAATCTCTCGATTTCACAGGGACAAGACATAAGGGCCTTGATTGCGGGCAAATCGATCTCTAATCACAGAGTGCTCAGGGCTTTTATCCAGCAGGCCTCGTCTGGACTTAAGAGGGCCTGGGTTATATTTACATGCTGCGTTTCTCGAGGGTTCGTCTCTCACGGCGAGTCTGATAGGAGTGTCACAACATGCCATTCTAATCCTCTTTTGGGGTCATTTCTTCTACGAGGCTGTCCGGCCAAATCTCTGCTTCTGATTGCCCACTTCAATTGGCTTCTCATCAACTCTGTTCTGATGGCCGGGGGCCACTGCGTTTTTTTTATATAGTGGGAAGACTTGAACCAGGTGGACTTTCCTCTGCTCTCTCTCTCTCTCTCTCTCTCTCTCTCTCTCTCTCTCTGTGTGTCTCTCTCTCTCTCTCCATCTCTTTTTCTTTTCTTTTTTTACGTGTCACCTTGCGTGTCACACCGTCCTTGTTCAGCTCTGCGTGCTCCTCCTGACTCGCTACGTTAGGGGCTGTAATTTTACCTTTCCCGTTCGCTGTCGGTGATTTTAAGCACAGCCAGAGAAAAAGAGAGAGAGAGAGAGAGAGAGAGAGAGAGAAAAAAAAGCGTCCTGATTTTGGAGGATTAGACTGAGAACGTTTCTACGAATCCGTCTGCGTTGGTACTGTGAAGAAAAGGTTTCTGGTTAAGAGCGAGCTCTAGCGGACGGGAATATATTCAGAGGTTAGGGGTTTTTTTTGTTTGTTTTTTTTTTCTCAGGACTGGGTTGATGGGTTTAGGATTCAGTGGGTTGCTGCTGTGCTAGATGAACCAAGCAAACTTAATCAAGAAGAGAGGGGCCTGTGTTCTCGCAGTCTTATTTCTTGTCTTGGCCGCTCTTTTTTTTTTTTTTTTCCTAGGCGGGAAAACAGTTCCATAAAGCTCTATTGCTTTTTCAGCCCGCTCAGCATCCTTAGGGAATAGAGAGAGGGTGAGAGGGTGGCAGGGAAGAGAAAGAAAAGAGAGAGAGAGAGAGAGAGAGAGAGAGAGAGAGAGAAGGGCGGTTTGATGACTGTAGAGAATCACTGCTCCGTGCAGAGCAGAAGTCTGTGTCCCATTTCAAGGCCTGTATAAATTTAACACGAGTGACAGTTTCCAGCCACTGCATGTCCCCACTATGACGGCCATGGCAAAGACTGTGTCACTCCACCTCTTCCGCAGAGTGAAGTGCGTTTGCAGCAGTATGAAAACTCGCTGTCTGGCTACGGAGAAAACTGTGGGCATGGGGTTAATGAAAGCTTTGGGACAGAACTCTGTTCATCTTTCTTTGTCTCTCTCTCTCTCTCTCTCTTTCTCTATCTCCCTGTCTCTCCGCTCTCTCTCTCTCTCTCCTTCCCTCCCTCTGTGTGTGTGTGTGTGTGTGTTTGTGTATGTTTGGGTTCTGTGTGTGTGTATTTTTTTACTCAGCTAACATCATCCAGATCTGAAATGTCAAACGTCACTTTGTTCCATGTCAGCTGTCGATACTGACACATGCACTGTAAACACACTGGAAAAAATAAACAAACTGTGTCTACATTACATTTCCTGTGTTTTTACTTTAACTGAAAAGAAGACACATAACTTAGTGTTTCCGTGCATTGATGCATTACAACGGTCAGACCAGATCCCCTAAAACAGGCCAAAACTTTTAATCAGTAATGAATATAATATTTCATATAAATCTGGCTATGTCATTGTCAATATGACAGTTTAAAGCCAATCAGATTAAATGTATTGTGCCTGATATCAACAGCGGAAAGATGTCATTTCTGCAAAATATGAACTCACCAGAACCCAGCTGACTCCAACAAAGCTCCCAGTTAATTGTATTATGTCAAAAACCTTTTCATGTCTTATCAAGTCGAATTAAAAAGTGTTGAGACTCGGTGAAGGAAGAAAAAAAAAAAAAAAGAAAAAAAAAAAAGAAAAAGCTAAACTGCATAATCTGTGTAACCTTCAAATTCCATTAGATTTAGGTTGTTCGTCAAAGACTCTTCTCTCCTTTGATGTAATTTACATATTTATCAGACCTGATCGTAATATGACATCTCCTTTTTTTTTTTTTCTTTCCCTCCGCTCTCAGTGAGGAAGCTGGCAATTTGGTAATGTTGCAAATGTCACTTTCTCAGGTGAGAAATGTGCTGAGGTAGCCGTCTCAGCCGCGGGTACGGACATAAATTTTCCTTCCCCCCTCTCTCTCTCTCTCTCACTCTCTCTCTCTCCCTCTCTCTCTCTCTCTCTCTCTCCCTCTCTCTCTCTCTCTCTCCCTCTCTCTCTCTCTCTCTCTCTCTCCCTCTCTCCTCTCTCTCTGTCTCTCTCTCTGTCTTTCTCTCATTCACTGGTTTCATTACTCTCCTTGTGTTAGGAGGCCTCTCTTTATCTAAGCTTGGATGACAGAGTCATTGACCTCTGTGATAATATGGTGAATAAGAGTTTCTACTCACAGTGTTGTGTAAATTGTAAGGTTTGTTCAATGCTACCATCACTATAGTGAAGATATAGAGCCAGCTTGTCCCCCCAGAGGAGTCTGTTCATAGCCAGTGTTTTATGATCTAATTGTATATGTTGTGTGTGTGTGTGTGTGTGTGTGCGTGTGTGTGTGTGTGTGTATGTGTGTGTGTGTGTGCGCGTGCGCGTTCCTTACCTGCAGGGCAAGCCCCATCAGCTGTTGTTTATGCCTTTAACTACAGTTTTCCTTAGCTGTGTTCTCAGAGGCGGAGCAGGTGTTGGGGAGGGGTGTGACTGAGCAGGATTGAATACATACATTAAGGTATCAGCTTGTCTGTTGGTGGTTAAGGCGAAAAAATAAAGTGAAAGAAAACCACTGATGCAGCATAAAGAAAAAAAATAGACGCAGTTTTTGCCCTGTGAGGCACATTTGTCTTGTTTCATAAGAGCTGAGGGTTTTTTTTGCTTTGTGCCACACTGCTGTTGTGTGTGTCTGATGTGTGCGTGTGTGTCTGTGTGTGTGTGTGTGTACGTGTGCGGGAAGGCAGTTTTCTTATGCCCCCCCCCCCCCCCCCCCCCCCCCCGTTGATCTTTAGCTCCCCCTGCAGGTTAGATTGTGCCACTGCATGCCATGTCCTGTGCTCTGAGCTGACGACTCAGTGAAATTCAGACGGTGAGATGCAGAGTGTTGAGATGGCCAACGCTATCTGACTATCTGACACCGCAGTCCCTTAACGCCACAGCGCCGTAAACGTTAAGGCCCTCTTAACACCAATGCCCTTCTCGAAGTTACAGTCAAAGAGCCCGGAGGTAAACTAGCATTAAAAATATAACACCATCCCGTGATTTATTTTTGAAGAACCCAAGTGGGCTTGTGCTAAGCAGCTTGTGGCAACGTCTTTCATGCCTGTTGCTTTTTAATGTAGAGGGGATTTTTTTTGTGTACTAAGGTTTTTTTTTTTTTTTTTTTCCTGACCATCTCGCCCGAACGCCGCCCTGCGTAGTCACGGCTCCACTGTGTTATGTCCAGAGGCGTTTCCACGGCGAACCAAGGCCAAGGTGGAGTTTCTGTAACTGATGGAATTTCACACCCTCCTGAGTGCCGGGCCCTCTAAAACGCAAGCGCTCACATTCACAACATCCACCCCCCCCCACCCCCACCCCTCGCCCCCTTTCCAGCTGCTCCACAGAGACTGCTACACGGTAAAGCCATTCATCTCTGTGAAGGACAGAAAGAGATGGGGGGGGGGGGGAGTGAAGAAGAGTGAAGAGAGCCAAAGAAGAGTGCACTGGGCCTTTGTTGTCTTTTCTCCCCCCCCCCCCTCCCCCACCAAAAAAAATTGACTAATTCTTTATGTTTACAGTCACTGAATCCATACTAGATTTCCAGTGTTTTGCAAGCTCTCAGAAACTAGATTGGAATTAAAGTGAGAATAGTGTGTGTATTGGCAATTAGCATTTGCCCGGTTCAGCAGAAGCTCAGATGAGATCAATAGGATATTAAGCTTGTGTACGTAGCAATGAGCCACACTATCAGTCCAGTCATTTAAGATAACCATGCGTCAGCCCAAACACCATCTGAAACACGAATTATTATTGACCCCCTCATCGAAGCCTGATCTAACTCAAGGCTGACGGGGAGACAGCCAAAATGTATATGTGTGTTCTGTGTGTGTGTGTGTGTGTGTGTGTGTGGGTGGGGGGGTGTCCTGTGTGTGTTCTGTGTGTGTGTGTGTGTGTGTGTGTGTGTTCGATCATGGCTATGGAATGCATCATTTTTTTTCTCTCGGACATCTCTTGTGGATCATCTGCTCTACATGAAAAAGCCAATATGCTCGATAACACGCCAAACAATGTTATCGCTCGTGATATTAAAAGTTATGGCATGCTATTGCATGGTCCAGTTTACTTATTTCTGAAAAAGCCCTAGATAATAATATATGCTAACAAATTTGATAGAGCATGTTTCCATAATGTTATCACTGTGCACCACTATACACTATACACTGTGGGTCAATTATACTTTATGGTCCCCAAGTATATTTTTATAGTGCTCCTCTACCAACGAATAACTGACACTGATATCTAAGAGGGGATTTCCTGTTAGATGTTTCACTCTTCAGTTAACACAGTGACGTAACATCTGTGTGGCCAGCCACACTTTTCCTTCCTTTCCACCCTTAGCACCTATACCCCCCACCCCCACGCCCCCCCTTCCACGGGGAGGGCACTGTACCTGCCCTATAGGAAACCAAAAGTCAGAGGCATAATGTATTAGGCCCCACTTGTTTTTACAGACAATGATATGATTATATATTATTCAGAAAGACCAATGAATAATTCATACGCTTATTTAATGTTTCATTCATGGTCAGCTCTGGGCCTGAGCGGTGACTCTCTGTCTCTCTGTCTCTGTCTCTGTCTCTGTCTCTCTCTCCTTCTCTCTCTCTCTCTCTCTCTCTCTCTCTCTCTCCTTCTCTCTCTCTCTTTCTCTCTCTCTTTGCAGCGTTGACCTAGGCAGTGTTATACCTTGCCCAACCCAGGTGTCAATCAAGCCGCCCTGCTATTGTGTAGGGTGGCTCTCTAAATCTCTTATTCGTCCGTCGGCTGCGCACAACTCTTTCTTTGTTACAGTCACAGCACAATGTCCAGAGACATGCATTTTTCATTCTCATATATTAACCGCGCTAGGAATGTAACCATCAATATTAAACAGGAGGCAAGGAACGGGGGGGTGTCCGGCCCGTCCACGCTTAATGACGAGGAGGGCCGTCTTTATGTGTGTGTGAGTGTGTGTGTGTGTGTGTGTGTGTGTGTGTTGAGTTGACGGGTGTTTTTTGTGTGTGTGTGTGTGTGTAGCGTCTTGTAAGGGTGTGTTGAATGAGAGAGTCTATTGTCCCTCAGTCTATTCGGACGGTTACGAGTCTCGTCCAATCGCCCGTCGGAAATGAGACAGCAAAGGCTTGTGTTCGGGAGGTCCTTCGTCCGGGTTGATAAGAGCTAAACAGCGCGGCTGAGGAACAAAAGGAAGCTCGGGAGGAAGCCGTGTGTGCGTGCGTGCGTGTGTGTCTGTATGCGAGTTGCAGAAAAGACGAAGAACCAGGGCTTCACCACAGGTGGAGGCACATCAGCACTTTAAAAGAGCTTCATTGTCCAGCAGCAGCTGGTATTCATACCAGCCTTTTTATTAGCCTCCACAACGTTCCTCATTTCCTCCACAGCATACCGCTTCCACCGAGAAAGAGACAGGGAGAGAGAGAGAGAGAGAAAGAGAGAGAGAGAGAGAGGGCTGGCTGATTTGATTTATGGTGCATTAAAATTCACAATCTATCATAGACATCATGTAAATTGTGAAACAAACCTTCCAGTAGAATAGCTGGAAACAGACTCCAGGGTCATTACGACATCCTTAGCAAACAGGAGACCTGTGCGCAGTTTAATTTGATTTAATTTGGAGCATTAGAAGGTCTCCTTGTCCTTGGGCGACATAAAGCACAGACCATTGCCGCCACGCCAATGTTTACACGTCTCGGAGTTTCCACGGACACAACGTGTCCAGTTGAAATGAGTCCACGGGCCAAAATGCTTAAGTGTTTATAGTTGAGGAAGAGTATATCGGATTGTAATGAAGATATAGAAATTTAACAGATAGTCTTGCATATAGTATCATATACTGATAGAAGAATCTAGAAGGAACTTTGCTGAGGAGCTTTTGGCAGTAAATTTTCGAAGCTGGGTGTTGAAACCCAGAACATTCCGTTCACCAGGCCTTTACTCCCACCAGTATGCCATTTCTGTCCTGTACTGTTTTCAGAAGGTTATTGTATAGTGTATGTGTTGTGGCAAATAATGAACAGCTGCTTGCAGATAGCAGCAAATTTTATAAAACCGCAAAAGCAGGTTATGCGGTTCTTCAGTAATTAACTATCTTCTCGGTACCTTCAGGCAATACCGTGACTTAATGAGTAACCTGATAGGCTTTGAATGATGTTTGTTTCTGCTGTCATACCGTGCATTGCTTTGTTGCTTTTTGGGTTTTTTTTGTTTTTTTTTTGGTTTTGTTTTTCATCCGCGGGGCTTTTTTATGAGCTATGACATTTCCTATCTCTCTGATACAGCATATTTCCTGTTGGAGGGTCTGTCTGTGGAGTCCGGTTATCTCTAACCACCGAAAGCAGACATAATACACATGACCATGCTCTGCCCTGCCAGACACCTGCTGAGAGTAACCTTTCTCTGTCTCTCTCTCTCTCTGTGTGTGTGTGTGTGTGTACACAGCCCACCTGAACCCAGAGCGAGAGAAGAAGGTGGTTTTTCTTACAGCGCGTGTGCACCCAGGAGAATCGCCTGCTTCCTTCATCTGTCAAGGTGGGTTCTGTTTTCCTGCCCTCAGAGGCTCCGCCCCCCCACCCCCCCCGCCCCCCCCAACCTCCAACACGCGTCCCTACATCACCTTCCCTGACCTCCAACTCAGCCTCCCCAAAGTGTTGCTACTACTTCCCAACCCACGAGCCCTCACACATGTGCCCCCCACCCCCTACCCCTCAAATCCCAGTACTCCCAACCTAACCCCCCCCCTCCCTCCCTCCTCCACCAGCTTTGGAAAGCCAGTAACTCATACATGCAGTTCCTCATGACTTCCCCAACACTAAGACACCTGACAAGGAGCAGCGCCTTGGGCGAACCCTTAAAACGGACGGAGAGAGAGCGAAATAACGGTTCAAAAAACGTACGACTTCCTCTCCTCTTCCACTCCTGGTATCGCCGATATTTTTCACAGTGACTCAAGAAGAGCAATTATTAGGACACGCTCTCTTCAGATGAGAAAGGAAGCGGGGGGGGGGGGGGGGGGGGGGGGCCTTATCAGACTCCTGGAGGGTTTCTCATGTAACATGGAGGACACCAACAGGGCTGACGTGAAAGAGAGATGATCGTTTTAGTCAATCACCGAGTGGACTCTCACACGACGAGTCCTTCAGTTCGACGGTCGGCTCATCTGCGGATCACGCGCACCGGGCTGAAATACAAAACAGATCAGCAGCAGACTGGAGTCGACTGGGGGAAAAAAAAAAGAAAAGATAAACGTTATTTTTTCAAAAAGTATCACTTTCTTTTATCACTTTTTTTTTTCTTTTAATCTGACCAGCTCGGTTGGCTCTGAAGGTCAACGTTTTTTGGGAAACGGAATCGATCGGAAACATGACCGCTGGTATCTTGGAGGTGGTTGGCTGTGACTGGAAGCGGGGGGAGGGGGGTGTAAGGGGAGGAGGGGGAGATTTGTGCCAAACCTCCCTTATCACAGGCTTCTTCTGTAAATCCTCTCTGAGTTTGACCAGTGATGGCTGTACCTGTCATCTGTCAGAGGAAGTCCCAACCCTGCACAGAAATTCTCAGAGAATAGTGACAGACTCAAAACGAATGGGTGGCAAATTACCTAAATACATTAAGGCAACAGTTTCTCTTCAGTCTTTTTGGAGTCTTCGGTCTTTTTTGAAATATAATTGACTGTTAAAATTGCTTATAACCGTACTTAAAACTATGGTTACTACAACTACACCTCTACAACTCAAACTACTGAAGTTGATTAAAGTCCAATTGTATAGTTTATGCAATTTAAAAAAAAAAAAAAACTAATTACATTTCGTTTGATCGTATTTTTTCACACTGTGTCATATTAAAAGTAACAAATTCCTTTAAAAATGAAAGAGTTACGTTAAATCTTACTTAAATTCTTGTTAAACAATGGTTTTTGAATTTGGAGTGTTTCAGAGACTTAGAGGCATTCTACCCTAAAATGAGTGATCAATGGTCACGTGCAGGATGAACAACATTAGGGCCTCTCATTGTGATTTTCCCACACAATCGACCCCCCCCCCCCCCCCACCTCAACAGCCTCACACTTATCAGTGAACCTATACCTTCAGACCTTAACCAGGTCGGAAAAGTCACTCGTTTTTAAACTACTGGATATTTCGGTGCAATAAACACTTTGCTTATTTGTAAATAACATGCTTTTCTTATGACAAAACCTTTTTTTTTCTCTGTGGTTTCGGTAATGAAATGTTAGTTCAAAATTAGTTCTTCCAAATTTAAATTTGACTGTTCTTGCACGGATGCACAAATATGCATAAAAACCACACACGTATTAAGTTTTGATTATACTTTATGTTTCATGTTGGTTTGACAGTATTGAAGTAGATTATTTATAAAATAGAAGTAAAGCAAAAAACTTTTTGAAGGAATTGTTTCCTGTTTAAATTGCATGTTTGTAGCACCCCACTGAAACTTTCTTTCTTTCTTTCTTTCTTTCTTTCTTTCTTTCTTTCTTTCTTTCTTTCTTTCTCTCTCTCTTACCTACCTAACTTACCAGCTTGCTTCCTTTTCACTCTTCCTTTCTTTATTTATTTTTGAGTCCACCCTAGCACCTGCCTAACCGTTAGCACTAAGCAAACACGTAATAATCCGGATCTTTTGGCTCTTATAAGGCTCCTGCCTCGTTTCTCAAAGCTGCTTGTGTAGAGCGCAGGCCTGTGGGGCAGCGTGAGGAGCGGAATGAGAGGTCTCCAGCTATGAAGGGTAAAGGGCCGGTCACAGCTCAGTTCCCAGACCAAGACCGTCGCCTCAAAGTGACTTTCAGACTCTAGTCACCGCAGTGCCGACGCGCATGAATAAACAGGAAGTCCGTGCAATTAGACGCCGCACTCCATGGCCCGTGCCTATGTGCGTCTCTCTTTCAGCCTCTCTCTCTCTCTCTCTCTCTCTCTCTCTTTCACTTTCTCTCTGCCTGCCACATTGACTCAATTAGAGAGCTTGTTATGCCTCCATTAGCAGTAATGAGTAGGACAGAGTAGGGTGGACGTGTGGAGGTTGGTGGGGAGGGGGGGGGGGGTCGAGGGGAGGGTTGGGGGGGTTTGGAGCGGGGGTATGGGTGGGGAGGTGGTGGGGTAGATGGGCAGCTGGCTCTCATCTGTTTCCTGTTTACCTGTCAATTATTGTTCTCCTTCGGTACGGGTCAGCACTTTGACCATTGAATGACCAGCCCTATTGACTCCCCTCCCCCTCCCCCACCCCCACCCCCCCGTCTCTCTCTCTCTCTCTCTCTCTCTCTCTCTTTCTGTGTTTTTCTGTCTGTCTTTCATCTCTGGCAGATAGTATTATCTCTCTCATTCAGTATTCAGGCCCTTATGGACTAATCAGTTCCTCTGTGTGCTCTCTGTTTTTAGCTCAGTTCCAGCTCTATTTCATTTGTATCGATTTGAGATGGATGTCTTAGATTTCCCCTTTGATTTTATAATGCCCCTTTTTGTCCTTTTATTTTTGTCTCTCCAAACTCAATTTACTTGGGCATGGACTTCTTTTTAAAGTCAAACTGACTGACTTACAATGTGCAAGTCAGTAAGTTGTGGACAGCTGTGTATAGAACAGACAGATTCATTTTAGGTTGTTTGTATTTTACTTATTTATTTATTTTTTTCTCTAAGGAGTTATTGACTTTCTGGTCAGCCAGCATCCCGTCGCTCAAATCCTACGTGACCATGTGGTCTTCAAGATTGTTCCCATGCTTAACCCTGATGGTGTCTACTTGGGCAATTACAGGTGAGACCTTCACAAAACAGTTTCCCCCTACAAGTAGACTGGTAGCTATCCACTGCAGCTCTATGGATGCACACACACGCACACACACAGAGACACACACACACACGTGCGTGCATGCACGCACACATATATATGTATATATTTATATATACCTTGCTAAATCTTTGTTGCGTTAACACATTTTCCAACATATCAGCTTTTTTCTTTGAAATGATACTTTCTTCAGAGATTAGTTTCGTGTGGGACTCTTGCATCGGTTGCGTGCTTAACAAAAAAAAAAGAAAAAGAAAAAAAAAAAAAAGGGTGCGTCTATTTCGAGTGATGGTGTAAATCATCCGATTTGGACACGCCCAGTGGGCTCAGCCATCAGGAGGAGGATTTATGGCCTTCCGGCCAGCGGTTGTGGATTTGAATTCAAACAGAACGGGGGTGAGAGCGTGATGGTGGATGGGGATGCGTCAGGGGGAACCTACCCTGCTTACTCTCCACTCCCCCCTTTACCTCGCACACAGCGGCTCTAGAATATGAACTGCCAGCTTTCCTGTTGTGTTCTCTCTGTTTTCTTTCTCTTTTTTTTTTTGTCTTTTTCTTTTTCTTTTTTTTTTCTATCCTCTGTTGACAGTTGAGCTCAGTGTAATTGCTGCAGTAGTCCAGGCTGTTGCAGATATTCCAAATCAATTCCTCCCCTCTTATTCCCCGGTGTTTGTCGTCAATCCAGTTTCGCACACACACGCACACCCCCGCGGGCACGCGCGCACACACAAACACACACACAGAAGCTGCTCTCTCACACGCACACAGTCACTCAACACATTCATAGGAACAGCCTATAGCATGTACCATATGTCTGTGTGAGTGAGGCATGTGCAGCAAGCTAAAAAGCTAAAATTAGAGTTAGCACGTCTGCTAAAAGGAGGTTCGGTGCTCAAGCTGTACGCGAGGACGTGTCATTGCGCAGCGATGGCATGGGTACCATTTCCAAACACCCACTTCCATAATTGCCTTTTACTTAATGGGGGGTGGACACATTGAATACAAATTGTGAGCCCGAAGCCTCACCCGACCCATGTGAAA
The DNA here is from genome assembly GCF_902362185.1 of Chanos chanos. Classification (NCBI taxonomy): domain Eukaryota; kingdom Metazoa; phylum Chordata; class Actinopteri; order Gonorynchiformes; family Chanidae; genus Chanos; species Chanos chanos. The sequence goes on along the minus strand of NC_044503.1, from coordinate 6,804,249 downwards.
AACCGTGATTGTGGCTGCCATCTTGTGTCAGCTCCTCTGCACTGCATTGCTCTTTTGAAGAGGAGAACCAGGACACCTTGCTGTGGAAAGAAGAAGGGCGAAAAACTCCCGCTCTACCACGCGCTGACGCTTTAAGTCGGGTTCTTTATCGGTTATGAAGAATGTTGCATCATCAGGCAGCGACCCAGTGGCTGTTGTGAGAGGAGGAGGAAACTTAGGGTTAGGTCTGGTCTTGCCACGCGTCGACACGCGTGGCTTTTCTCCGCGTCACCCCAGAAGTTCCAGTAACATGCTGTGCTTATTAGGACTGATCCCAGAGACCGGGATCAATCCTTACTGACGGCTGATCTGCGTTTCAAGCGTGGCTGTTAACGCCGTTAACGTCCTCGACGCGGCGCCCGTGAAAGTCGCGGATGCCGTCCGTCCCCGACCCGGAACCCTGCCGCCTGCGTGTTAACGCCGTAAACCCAGATGAGCCGAGCTGAGCCCGGCTTTGAGGAGCCCCGCGTGGGTTTTGTGAGGGCAAAAGGTCTGGGAAGTCGTAACTGTGTTACCTGAAAGTCACCTGAATAATGACTGGAATTCCTGAGAAGTTGTCTGGCTCGGGGAGAAGCTCTTTCTTAGGCCATCCTCGTGTGGTGTTCACGGATATACCTGACTCAAGAGAAAACTTAAAAAATGAGTCTTTTATCAGATGCGGTTTTAATGAGCCTTAAATGGTGTTGTTTTAAGTAATCACTTCTGCGTAATTATGTAGAGTTATTTGATTATTTCAGCTGCGCTGTCGTTAACCGTGTGGTACAGGTCGTACTAACGATGTTCTAACTTTTTATGCCGGCGATTATGTAATTCTGTTGTTGAATTTTTGTTTGTTTACTGCAGGTGCTCCCTGATGGGATTTGACCTGAACCGTCACTGGCAGGACCCTTCCCCCTGGGCCCACCCCACCCTGCACGCTGTCAAACAGCTTATCGTCCAACTCAACCAAGATCCCGTGAGCTTCCTCCTCTGTTCTCTCATACTCGCCGACCCTGCAGATGTTGCAGATGTGACCCTGCTCTTTCTGCACTGCCCCCCCCCCCCCCCCCCCCCACCACCACCAACCACCACCACACATACACACACACCCACACGCGCACACACACCCACACGCGCACACACACACACACACACACACATACACACACACACACACACACACACACACACACACCCCCAAACCCTATATCCCCATCTTTTCCTTCTGATTTTTGGGAGCACCTGTAAGCTTCCCCTCATTCACTGTTTAATGGATTCTCTCCAGTCAGCCCCAGTTGTCAATCCATACTCTTATGATCTGACCTGATGTCTCTGATATTGCGTCTGAGACAAAAACTCAGTTTCACCTTGCCTGAGCATATTATGCCAAAATAAAGGCCTTAGACTCTATGGTGCTTATTTTCATTTTACATCTCTCTCTCTCTCTCTCTCTCTCTCTCTCTCTCTCTATATATATATATATATATATGTGTGTGTGTGTGTGTGTGTCTGTGTGTATTTACATACATGTATATCTATCTATCTATCTATCTATCTATCTATCTATCTATCTATCTATATGTATGTACACACACACATATATATATATGAAACCCTTAGCGGAAGCTTCTAACAAGGTACTCTCACAGAACCATAATTTAATCATGACTCCAAATAAAGTGTCTAGTTTCTGTGGCGGCACCAGAAGTTAGAATAGCTTAGCTCAGCATAAGCAGGTGCATGGCTGTACAGATGTTCCTATTGTGGAAGTCACGCTACACGCTAACAAGAGCAGTGTGGGAATGCGACTCAGCATCTCTCAAAAAGCAACGAGGCTTCCACGGGGCTTTCTCGAGTCCAGGGGACCGAGGAGGGGGGGGGCGGGTTTGGGTGTCTTTTACTTTACCTCCTATCCTTCCGCTTGCTCTTTTTTATTTTGTTTCGTAGGCTGCCGTCTCTTTTCCCGCCTTCATGTTAATTATAGGAGTAGAGTCAGGTTGCTGGATAACTGAAGGTCAGAGGCTGTCCTGGGAATCGGCTGCCCTTTCTTGCACTTTCAAATCCTGATAAGACCAGTAGCGTTGTGCTGAGCACAGAACCCGCGGCGCTTGGCTTAACCTTTTCCCAGAGCGCTGACACACTGATCGATGGGTTCCTTCATGGCAGAGTGATCTGCTCATGTCCCTTACAAAACACACACACACACACACACACACACACACTCTCCCAAAACTAGATGCACCAACACTTCTCAACTAAATTGCAGGTACTCTCTCTGGCACTCATTCATACGGCCAAGCGCACTCAAACAGGTGCTTTTTGTTCCCCCTATCGTTTCGTTAGATCTGGTTAAAAGCATATAATCCTTGTTCAAGTGTAATCTTCCACATGTTTTGTGTGATATCAGTTATATCTGATACATGCATAATATGTTCAGTAGTTGAAATGTATCATTCATTTGAGTGGAATGACTTAAAGTTATGGCGATTTTGTCAGTACTGCATACTGCATTCACATGAGTGAGCGTTAGTGTGTGTGTGTGTGTGTTTGTGTGTGTGTGTGTGTGTGTGTGTGTGTGTGTTAGACTTATGAATAGGATGTACTATGCATGGTGGCTAGCTGTTGCTGATTGGCTGGAGCTATTATGTGTGATTATGCAGGAGGAGAAATGACTGCAGCCTTCTGCCACCACACCCGAGTGGAGGTGGCTGGGGGTCTCTCTCCCTCTCTCTCACACATGCACACACACACGCGCACACACACACACACAAAAAACACATACACACACACACACACACACACACAACCCCTCTTTCCCCTCTCTCTCTGCCCGCCTGGTCTCGACACAGGCAGTCTGGGCCTTCTCTCTTCTGCTAATCACATCAGACACAGCACTCAGCTTTTGGGCTCTCAAATGCCAGTCGCAGTGCCAGCTCCGTGACCAGAGGCACAGCCCTCACATCCGCTGCTGTCTCCTGCCATGCCCAGCCGCTAATGAGGCCGCGTGGCCGCGGTCCGGGGACA